>NW_024396366.1:14580210-14618192 GCF_016617805.1 Bactrocera tryoni | reverse complement strand
TTCTCAAGTCAATCAATTATTAATTTTCCATTTTTACTTTCGTTCTCCGAGAGCCATTTGATATATTTCAAGATCTTGCTATTTAAATTAATTACGAGACGAGTTAAATCCTGAGGCTGTTTGCCATATCTTGGAACCCCACCAACCGATTTCGATAAAATTTGGTATTCATACTAAAACTGTATTTGATAACAACAAAGTCAGCTCTGCATTCGAGATAAAGTTTCATACCTAATAGTTCGTTTTATTTTCTCTACCGTTTTTATAGATATTTAGCGAAAATCTTCCAAGAAAATCATATTTTCTGAATGATCAAAAACCATACTTTTATCTGGTACATATATCTCATTTTGTCAATCTTTCCTAGATCGGAACCAAAATTTTTCTACTATTACTGAAACCCAAGCTACAATTCTTATTCACGATTCAATTTTGAAATCAAAAATGACGAGATCTTATTCATAAGATCTTGTAAAATGGGCAGGGGCTTGCCGTTTACTTATTAATGGTGATCCATTCTCTGGCATTTAATGCTGACGCGGCTACGTCTCAGATGGTCCACCCATTGAGTCCAATATTCGATAACTCGTGCGAGCATTTCGACTGGTAACTGGCGAATGACTGGCGTTATGTTTTGCTCTAAGGCCTGAATCGAAGCTGAATTGTCCGCATAGACTTTAGACTTTACAGGTCCTCAATTGACGGTTTCATTCTCACCAGCATAATTTTTGAAGAAATATAGACTAATGATCCCTCCGGGCCACTAATCAAACCAAACCGTTTTTTTTTCTTAATAAAATGGCAGCTCTTGAATCCTTTCAAGTTGCATACTTTTCAAGAGCGATGTCGCTTGAGAAGGTCTTGCATAAGCTTTATTTCTTTCACTACGTACTGGACGTGAGTCTATTCGGTCGAATATTATCCAATAATGAGTGCTGGGTCTCAATATCATCCTTATGTCATGTCTGCAGAACACGAAAGATCTACAATTTCCGTATCACTGAAATCGATAATGCCGCTTTCTAAGAATTTCGGTGGATTTACCAAACTACTCAGTTATGCTTAACTTTTTAGTCTCTCAGCATGCAGCGAATATCGAAATTAGAGAAGCGAGATCAGCGGATACATACACCTATTGATTTTGTATAATATATATGTATAATACAAATGTATGCAAATAAGTAACACATACATATATGAATACTCTGAATCTGCATATTTGCTTACAGACCTACATAGTTAAATTTTTTTTCTCCAGTTTCCTGTGGGATTTTATTTGGTACATAAATAAGCAGAATAGGACTGATTTTCTTTCGCCGCGATTGCACTTCGGAGCGTGCGCGCACTGACTGGATTCGGTAGAGGGCGTTCCTAGCTAACGAATGTTTTAATATGTTAAAAGAATAAGAGTTAATTTTGGCGGTTCAACAGGCAAGCTCTTATTTAATTATTATTTTAATTATTAAAACGACAAATAATAATAAATTTTTAAATATATCTATAGATGAAAACCTAGGTGAAGCTATAACAACGGTAAACTTTCTGATTCGTTTTTTTTATTTTTATTATTACAACTTTTATTATTGCAGATTAACAAGCTGAGAAACGTAAACGTGTAAATTAAATAAAGTTCCATGCCACTTCCATGGCCTCTGACAAACACATGGCCTCTGACAATCGAAATTGTGACTATCAACAGTTTCGTCGGACTCTAGTCGCGTCTGTGTTTTTTACGACAAGAGATATTTCGTCTTGCACTCGTTCGCCACCAAACCCATTTGCTTCGCTTCGCTTCTTAATCCATTCTGGAGAAAGAAAAACTAACGGCGCGGTTGCTGAGGTCAATGATATCGGCATACGACAGCAGTTGTACAGTCTTATAGAAGACAGTACTTTCCCTATTTAGTTCTGCAGTTCAACATCAGTTTACATAGTAGTATTAGTTTGGCTGGGATACAAAATCCAGACATTGCTCCTTTTCGTGCTGTCAAAAGCAGTTTTAAAATCGACGAGAGGTTGTTTGTGCCTCTTCTTTTCTCCCGGGTCTTTTCCAAGATTTGGCGCATGGTGCATATCTGGTCAGTTGTTGATTTTCTAGGCCTAAAGCTACACTGATAAGGCTCAATCAGTTCGTTGACGGTAGGCTTTAATCTTTCACACAATACGCTCGATAGAATCTTATATGTTATATTGAGGAGGCTTATCCCACGGTAGTTGGCGCAAAATGTTGGGTCTACCTTTTTGTGGATTGAGGAGAGCACACATAGATTCCAATCGCCCGTCATGCTTTCGTCCGATCGTATTCTAGCTAGGCGGGCAATGCATCGGCTCACGCCGCTTTGTTTGTTTTCAGGCGGGTATTTGCCATACGGACTTTCGTCCGACCATATTTTACAAAGAAGCTGATGCATGTACCTTATCAGCTCTTCGCCGCCGTGTTTGAATAGCTCGGCCGGTAGTCCGTCGGCCCCTCCCGCTTTGTTGTTCTTGAGGCGGGCAATTGCTATTCGAACTTCTTCATGGTCGGGCAATGGAACGTCTACTCCATCGCCATCGATTGGGGAATCGGGTTCGCCTTCTCCTGTTGTTATACTTTCACAGCCATGCAGCAGGCTGGAGAAGTGTTCTCTCCATAATTTTAGTATGCTCTGGGCATCGATTACTCTATATCTATTCCATCCCGCACGTGTTGTGGTCGATTGTAACGTTGTGAGGTAAACAGTCTGCTTTCTCTGCCACTGCGCCATGGCACTCTTCATCGTACCAGCTGTCTTTTGCATTTTCCGGAAACAAATCGTTTCGGTTGCAGCTTTTTTGCCTGCAACAAGATATTGGTCCGAGTCGATGTTAGGACCACGGAGCGTACACACATTTAAAATACTGATGACGTGTGTTCCGTCCATCACAACATGATCGATTTGGTTGGTGGCGTATCGATCTGGGTATTTACTCATAGGTTTATCACGATTTTAATAGTTTTTAACCCTTCCATTATATGGGGAATGGGCAGAGTTATCATCAGTTTTCCATTTTCACACCGTCGGTACAAATTCTTATAATATTTGAGCTGGGTAACTTTGGTTTATGTACATTTAGTAGTTTAGGAGATATGTATATTAAACTTATTAGATAGTATTCCACTACTACTACTACTATTTTATTGCTACACCTACCTCGCTACAGTTCTCCACGGCACTTTATAGGTTTCAGGTTAATGGTTTGTGGGCGTGGCAGTGCTGCGATTACACCCTTCAAAGAACTTGTTATTTTTTTTGTATTCCAAGTTTCAACAAGGTATCTAAATTTTTGCTCAAGATACAGCTTGCACGGACGAACGGACAGTCACTTAAATTTTTCTAGTCATCCTGATCATTTACATGTATATACTAGAGGACCCGTCCACGCTTTACTGTAGCTGACACATAGATAATACTACTACTACCATCTTATTGCTATTAGTTAGATGATTTCTATTAGTTAGATTTTTGTGAACCAACTTGGAATAGTTTACAAAAAAATGGATCATAAAGCATTTCGTGTGTTAATAAAGCATTGCTTCTTGGGGAAATACCGTTGAATTTGGGCTCTGCAGCAGAGCAATCAATCGTTGAAAAAGGATTGTCTAAGGTGAGGCGAAATGAGCACCGACGACAATGAAGGCAGTAGACGGCGTAAAGAGGCGAAAGCTCTGTGCAAAGTGGGTGCCTCGCGAATTTCTGGTTCTGAGGAGTGTTTGAGTGCTCTTTAGTCGTAATAAAACCGAATTTTTACTTCGGTGTGTGACATCAGTCTTTTGGGATGCACGTGGTATAATTCATCGACTGATTACTGAGTCAGTTATAATCCATTGCACTGCGTATTTGGTTGCATTCCTATTCTACTATTCCAAATATTTAGCAATTGTATTATTTTTGAGGATCAGTTTGAAATTGTACACATATACTTTATCCTTTCCGTTTAAATATTCCTCGCTAGAGAGTTCCGTTAATAAACGCGTCCGATCGCTGCTAAATGCAAAGTTATATAGGGAAAACCGCTGCCTCCGACAAGCTATTTATTGGCCTCGCAACAAAGCTGCTAAGGGGAGTATTATAGTTTTGTTCACATAATGGTTGTTTGTAAGTCCTAAAACTAAAAGAGTCAGATATAGGGTTATATATACCAAAGTGATCAGGGTGACAAGTAAAGTTGAAATCCGGATGTCTGTCTGTCCGTCCGTCCGTCCGTGCAAGCTGTAACTTGAGTAAAAATTGAGATATCATGATGAAACTTGTTACACGTATTTCTTGGCTCCATAAGAAGGTAAAGTTCGAAGATGGGCAAAATCGGCCAACTGCCACTCCCACAAAATGGCGAAAAACGAAAACCTATAAAGTGTAATAACTAAGCCACAAATAAAGATATTAAAGTGAAATTTGGCACAAAGGATCGCATTATGGAGTGGCATATTTGGACGAAATTTTTTTTGGAAAAGTAGGCGTGGCCCCGCCCCCTACTAAGTTTTTTGCACATATCTCGGAAACTACTATAGCTATGTCAACCAAACTCTATAGAGTCATTTCCTTCAGGCATTTCCATATACAGTTCAAAAATGGAAGAAATCGGATAATAACTACGCCCACCTCCCATACAAAGGTTATGTTGAAAATCAGTAAAAGTGCGTTAACCGACTAACAAAAAACGTCAGAAACACTAAATTTTACGGAAGAAATGGCATAAGGAAGCTGCACCCAGGCTTTTTTTAAAATTGAAAATGGGCGTGGCGTCGCCCCCTTATGGACCAGAAACCATACCTCAGGAACTACTAGAATGAAATTCGGTATAAAATATTTTCTTAACACCCTGATGACATGCACGAAATATGGGTGAAATCGGTTCACAACCACGCCTTCTTCCAATATAACGCTATTTTGAATTCCATCTGATGCCTTCTCTGTATAATATATAATTAGGAAATGAAAATACAATTCAACACTCAAAGTACACAAATTGATCTAATCTAATTAATTTTACAGCAAAATAAAAAAATATGTAAATGATGGATAATGAAATCTCGATTATCATTTTATCATGCGAGAGTATAAAATGTTCGGTGACACCCGAACTTAGCCCTTCCTTACTTGTTAAATCTGTAATATCTTCGAAAATATTAATTTAAAACATATGCTGTAAAGGGCCATATAGGTTTATATTAAATCCACAATATATTTAAGATATTTAATTAAATAAGTATTAATGCTGTATTGGTTAAAATCGCTTCGAAAATTAGCCCTTATTTCTCGTGAAAAGTAAATGACAAAAAAATGTTATTGTGGGATATCCATAAGAGATTGACATATACCATCGCTGAGTTTTCTGTATAACTTTTCAATGTGTACAATACTACACATTATTTTAATAAATCTTCAGCCTGAGTTTAAAATGTAAGCGGAAAAAATTTACTTATGTACATCACATTAGAAGCTTCAAAAATAAAAGTATTTCTTCACTATTTAATGGATGTTATTATACTTATAAACCTTCCTCTTCAATCACTCTATCCGTTAGGTGAAGAAAACTATTATACTCTGTAGCAACAGGTTGCAAGAGTATAAAAATGTATAATAAGTAGCCGGACCCGCGCAAAGTTTTATTTCAATAACGTCAATGACTATCGATTTATAAGCTGTAAAATGAGAAAATAAGATTGAATTGATAATTGTTATATATTGAAAATAACGAAGGTGTAGTTCAATTTCACCCATTTCAACAATTTTAAAATGTGGTTAAAATTGATAGATTATATGATTTTACTAAAAATTGGTTTTGATAGCAGCTCCTTTTAAGCCTTTCTGTACCATATAGAATAAAAACTTTAGCTCCTCTTACAAATTTATTTAGTGAGTTTTCAAGAAGATATCTCATATATAGCACAAATTATATTCAACTTTTCTCGCCCACCAAAAATACCGAATACTTTATGATAACAGGTTTATAATTGATTTCATCATCATACATGCAGACGAGTGTTGTCTTCATAAATATGAATAAAGCCTAGCAACATTTTGTACATTGCAAATAATAAAATTCCATGAATGCCCAAGGTACCGGATCCACTGCCGTGCAATGGCTGCAGATGTTTTTTCCAAAACAAATTACCAATTTTACACTCATAATAATGTTCAATCGAGGCATTGCCCTATTGTTTAGTAATTCTTCTCCAACCAGAATATTGCTATAAACATCAAATACCTCTCCGTTATCAAAAGGAACATAAATTTTATCATTTTCACATATGACATTAGGATTTGTTTTCTTCAATTAATAAGAGCTTTATACTTTATAGGCATAAAGCCAAATACAATATGAATTTAGTGAACTCAGATATTAACATCGTACCTTCCGCAAAACTACTATCGGTGCAAAAGCGTACAATCGATGTATTTCCTTTTAATTTAATTTAATTATCGGAAACTAATGTAAACGGGGGGAGATATGAAAATGGAGCCGTGGTGGCCATGGACCGAAATTTTATTCAAATTATAAATGGCCTAACATTGTCTTCGTGACCAAAAAGCAAGGACCGAATTTAAGTATTTTCTAAGGTATATTAAAAAAATGTATTATTTTCCACACTCACTACAGTCTCTGAATAAACTTTTCAGAGCGGATTACTATAGCATATACATAGCTGCCATATAAACTGTATGATCAGAAGTTCTTGTAAGAAAAATTTCTTTATCTGACTAAAAATCTTCACGAATTATCGTATGAAATACACTAGTTTACAGTCATTTGGCAACTCTGTTATTAAAGGCTGTTTCTTGATCATTTTGAGTTGCTAAAACTGAACGTGATAATAAAAAATTGGCGTCTTTACCATGTACTAAAATGACAAACATAGCTGTATATGATGGACATTTGTTGTATTCAAATTCGTAATTTAAATACCCCACAAACCTCTTATCACATCAGTCGCAGATTTTTCCTTCAGTTTTGTTGTTAGGTTGAAAATTTAGATTTCTTGCATGAAAAGTTTTTATTTCTGAAATTCTTTCTTTCTTCGACTATATAACTTCGGATTCGCAGAGAGATCCAAACCCGATGAGGTTCGATGTTCTGATTACATTGAATTGGGAAAGAGTAGGGTCTCGTTGTTCTCTTGCGTGAGAGCAGTGGTTCGCTGTACTTCGCGTAAGTACAGTACAACTTACTCTCAGTAAGGTTCATCTAGCCGCAATCGTAGGACTGCCCATCGCCCAATAAGCGTACATGTGGTAAAGCTGAAAATTTTGTCGGACGCTAACTGTCAAAGTGGAGAAAGAAGAGATGGAAGCATCAAAGTAAAACCATTGTTGAAATATCTCGATTAACATATCTTCGGCGAACTTGGTTAGGTAAGCAGAATTGATATAATCTGGCTCGAAAGGGTTGTGTCTTCTTTTGAGAGTATTTTAATCATTACTTATGTGTACTTAGTTATTAGAGTGTATAAGCGTTAATGTAAATATTTTGTGCCAAAAAAAATTTAACAAAAAAAATAATGAATCTTCAAGTCCACGGTTAAGTTCTACATTGAATTAGTATTTCAATTAAATAGAGAGCAAATACTATTTTAATAATACTAAACATTTTGAGGAGCATTTTCGGTTTTTGCGTTTATTTATTTTGTTTCAGACATTTGCTTTGCAATTATGCTCGAGAGTTCGATGCGAAGCAAAGCAAAATGTTGTTATTTCTAACTACCCTTAGTTTTTTTCGCTTCACTGCTAAGTATGAACTGTCAAGTAAGGCGGAGAAAGTTTCGCTAACACATGTTCGATCGTGATCACTGACACATATGATTCATTCAAGAATGATAGAAACCAGATTGCGCAATGACGAGTTCAAATTTTATTCGTTCTGCGCATCTACGTCACGGTTGACCAACGTACAATCAGCTGATTTTCAATTGGTTGTTTTTCTTTGCAATAAGAAGCAATTTTGTATTGCAGGCATACAAAAACATGAATATCATCAAAAGTTAACATCAATATACATAAGTGAATATTAATAAAAAAATATCAATATAAGTGAATATTTTATAGTGAACATTTACCTACATATTCATTTAATTGTGTTTTCATTGTATTATTTAATTTTGTCTCTTTGCTGTGTTTGTTTCAACCATATATGTACATTAGAGTGGATCGATTTTTTACTAATTTTTGATTTCTGTTTAGGTATACCTGTAGAAAGTTGTTGTTTTAGGTAAATAAGAAACACAAAAAAAAAATGTGTAATCTCACGCTATGTTTAGAGGTGCCCCCATCGACTTGAAAAATTTATGCCAAATATTCATAAATTCGCAAACAGTTTATAATAGCAGAAGCATTCAAAAACGCTACTGCCTTCCTTCCTTTTCCTTCCTCATCGGCAAAATGTGTGCACAGTAAAAAACGTGGTAAGAACGCAGAAATCAGCCATCTTTGTTTGTTTACATTTGAACAATGTTGTCATTGCCCAATACGCATATAGAGTTTTGAGCACATCTTTGTTCTCCATTACAATTTTTTACAATATAAAATATCAAAACTGAAAACAAACTATTTAAAATAGTTTACATATTTATAAATAATAGCATTCGACTCTGATTTTAAGTTATTTTATGAAAAATTCAAACATATTGAAACATATTGAACAGATTGAGTTATAAAAGTTGATAATTACTATAGTATATCGATCAACCCTGCGTTGTGAGAGAGCAATCAGCTGACACGTTTCCACGGCAAAAATCCAAATGTCGTCAACTCTCACGTCATCCCACGTCAAAGAGAGAAGGGAGTAGCGTTTTTCACTGTGCAGTTACATTGCGCGCCCATAAGATAGGTCGTGGCAGCTGACACGAGCCACGATTCTACGTTCTCCACTGTTTCTGCTATAACCGGTGTTTGATGTTCTAAGCGATGCTATGTTAGAGTAAGATAGAAATTAATACTCTTAAAACATATATATCACTCTCTACCATATTATAATAACATAGCTACGTTCCGCACTTTAATTTCACATTCCTTATGTCACACTCCAAAACTTCCCCCATTCTATATGTTATGCTAATTTTTCCAGGCACTCACTTTCCACAATACTAGGCCGACAATATCCATAAAACGGTAGATTTAAGTAAGCAACTGACTGTGATCTGTCAATTCTGTACAGTCTTAAGTTTAAGTCGAATAAAGTGGTTTGATTAAAAAAAAACCTAAGTTGTTACCTATATTCCTTAGTCGCACGCTTATAGCAGTTCACTTGTTCGTTCATTTATTTGTTACATCAAAATTCACAGCTATAATCGAAACATTTACTGTAAGTAGTATTTTTCATGTATATTTGATGCTTGTAGCTTAGCTGTAATTAGTACTTATTACTTGTCTTGATTGTAGAAATATATCTCAAGTTAAAACACGACAAACGACGAGGTGTCCTGTCTCTGGTTTGCCGGAGAAGTTACCTGTTTCTCACTTACCTACGTATAATGATCCGGTGAAATGCTATCTGTTCATAAAACATGAATTGAAGCCCGATAAAACAACTAGGGAGCGAACAATTCTTGAAATATCTGAAAGATTAGCGGGTGAAGTTCTAAAAATATGCAAAAATCTTCTCTGCCAACTGTAAGTGTAAAAAGAATTTTAAAATTGATTCGATCCTACCACGTCAATTACAGGAGCTTAATGAAACCATATCAAGGCCGTCAAACCAACATTAAATACCAAGAAAATATTAGAACATTTGTAACAGAGTCCCATAGATTATTTAATATCTGCAGCTGCAAGTGCAAAGATATCAGGAATTATTGCTGTTTAAAAGGGTGTCGTTTTGCCAAGGAGGAAGTAAGTTTTTTACTCGACCAAAGATCAACCAGAAAAATGATGATAGGCGGTGTCGATATAGTTTCAACTATGAAGAATAAGAAAGAACATCGGAACCAGGAAAAAACTATTTTGGTCATGTCACCTGTGAGTCGGGGACTGCTAAAAATATAAAAGACACTATATTATTATATTTGAAATCTAAGTCGGTTAATGTGAGTAGATTAGCTTTGTTGGGTGCGTTGGGACTGTAGTGGATGCAGGTTTCAAAGGTGGTGTTATTCGTCTGATGGGGGAGGAATTCAACAGGTCATTAACAGTGGTTTATCTGTCAATTGTATTCAAATGAGTTACCACTATGTCATCTTTCATTACATTTAGACCGAAAAAACTATCGGACCTAAATGGTTTTAAGGCGCCATCGGATCGCAATTATAAACTTGTCAAACAATGCCGATAGTCGAATTTACCGTTATACCTACATTGTTACCTGAAATAACTAGGGAAGAGCTTAATACCGAACAAAAGTATTTCTACGACATAACGACCGCTATGAGTACTGGTATATTTTCTGCTCTTTAGCTAATATGGAAGCTAGAGCCCTTAACCATTCTAGATGGCTAACAACAGCTAATCGAATTCTAAAATTGTATGCCACTAAAACTGGCCCAGAAGAAAAGCTAGTTGTATTAGCCACGTACATATTATATGAAAGTTTATGGGCCAATGTGGTTTACAATAAAATGTAATTCATCATACATTAACGGAGCCAAAAACATATGGCAAACCATTAACCTGAGCCGTTATTTGAATTCCCATATGAAAGCAATCGTTGACAAAGTAATCCAACGAAATTGATACTTTCGTCATGCTTGTTGATGACAGAGAGATTATAAAAGATCATGCATATCGAAGAATTGTAAAAGCAAGATAAGAGAATGCTCGAAGACTTCGAACGTTTAAAGTACATACTTTCAATGCCACACCCAAGCTGTGGAGCGCTGCATCAAGTTGGTAACAGAAGCATCGAGTGCAGTTTGTGGGGAAAATAAACGAGTTGATTTCATTAGGGCAAGACTACTATCACGTCAACGAATGCCTCATTTCAATAGAAAAAAAAAGAGTTTGATGTTTAAGTAGTATTTCAAGTAATGTAAGAGAATATTTTTCGTAATAAATGCTTAGAATGCCATTTTTTGTTTCATTTAAATGTTTGACTGTACTGGGGCACCTCAAAGCATTAAGCCAGCTGTTTGATATTTTGCATGTTTGTTTTATATATTAAAAGGCAACTTATTATAGTTATGCCGTTAAAAAACATAAACAAATTTTTTTCACCATACATTATCGCTCCACCTTAATGTACATTTATGCAAATAAAAAGATTGAATATTTTGTGACCAAGTATCAATTTATTGTCTTATTTAATTTTTTTTTTTTGCTATACATACATATGTTCGATTAAGTTTTTATTTAAGGAACGAACCCTAAAATACATTCTTGCTCTAAAAAACAATTCTTTTACTTTCGAGCTACAATTTACAAAATTACTTAAATCTAAGTGTTTCTGGACGTAATTTGTACATATATACAAATCAGTACCATTTACATCTACAAATACTGCTTGCAAGGCTCTCATATGCTCCATCATCATATCTGTTGGTAATTAAATGGAATAAATTGTTAGTTAAGATTATTATTATAATTAGGATAATAAACAGTGCAAAAACTTAGTTGTATGTTAGTACATATTTGCATGTGTTAACATCAACACATTTTTATAAAAGAATGTTTTCTGTAGTTTTAGGTTTATAATACTATATACGTTTAATATTTTGATAATTACCGGTTAGAGATAAGTAATTCCCTTCCAAATCTGGTGTGTTTTCGACTTCAACATTTCCTTCGTCTGTGATCGCTCCTTCGTTGTGACCAAGTATATAGGAACGCAGCCTATATTTGAACTCCTGCCTGTCAGGGTGTTCGTGAAGACCGCCTTTTGACCTGATTGTCCCAAAAAAATTTTGCAAAACGTCCTGGTTTAATCGGTAGGTCATAACGTAATCAATTTTGTACCGCTGCCTTAAGTCATCCAGCAGCAATTTCAAAGCATTATTTCTTTGGAGTATACCTGTAAATCATAAGTAAAATCAAAAACTGTAGAAAATCAACTTATCTAAATATATATGTAGCTTGAGTATTACCTGTTTGGGATGGAAGCAACCCATTTTTACCAATGACTCTCATTGATGAAACGATCTCCGTCAACTGTTCCATAAATGAATCCATTGTTTTACTATTGTTATGTCTTTAGGGAAATGGAAAAATCTCCATTTCGTAGCACAATTTTTACCATTATTATTATTGCACCCGAACACTGCGCAACGCATTTTAAAAAATATAAAATTTCACAATTAATTCAACACTTGAAAACACAATCGAATTCACTTTCAAAAGCGCGGGCGAATAATTAGTCAACCGTGACGTCAGCAAGAACAACTGACTGAAAGCAAACATGCGCACTGCGCAATCTTGTTTCTATCATTCTTGCGATTCATTGGATATTCCAAGCGAAACCAGGGATCAAATCGTTACATCCGTGAACTGAACGGCAAACATACGAAAGAAAACTACGTGATACGTCAATCGCATGCGGTGATTGGCATTATGACATACGATAGCAAACGGATCGTAATGTATTTTCAATTCACAATAGTTTTTAAATTTCACACTGCTTTGGATCGTATTTTTAGGTCACAATAGATGCGGACCTGTCAAAACTGTTGCAAAATTTTCAATAAACTAGCAAAACTTGAGCTGTAGTGAAAGTAAAGGGGATAAAAAAATAGTGCGGAGATAGCCAAGAGATCGTAGCAATAGCGTAGGTATAACAAAAAAAAAAACAAATTATGAATCCTCATTAACAAAATTTTCTTCTTAGATGTATCGTTGAACAGAGCAAACAGAGTAATCTTAAAAAGACGATGGAGAATTTTAGGATATAGCAAGAGAGGAAGGTATTATCCCACAAAAGTGGAAAATTTGCTAACGTTTGTGCGGCATTACATAACATCTGCATAAAATATAAAATAAGATTTGACCCTCAAAATTGCGATTTTGATCACACACAAGAAACAGACACCGGGGTAGTGAACCGCCTCACCGCAATCCTCCAAACGATAAGAGGCCAAATAAAGTATTCTTTAATATATTTAATTAAAAAATGTATATTTCCTTAGCCTTGTAAATAATTTTATTTTTTATGTAAACTAATGGCAAATTTTGTTTATATAAATATTTTTTTATTTTAAAGTAATATTCCATTCATCGGTTTCTTGTTTATGTTTTTTATTACTAAAAATTGTAAAAAAACATATACAATTTAAAAACATTTGCTCACATTTCCATAAATTTGTCTATTACGATTGGCATTTTTCATTCGAATGACATTTCGAACGAACGGATACGTTTATAAACTCGTTCACGAATGTCATCATGCCAGATTACGATAGAAGCGTTACGATCACGTATGTCAAAATACGAAAAACAGACTTCTACGTGACTAGTGATACGTTCACGGATGTAACGATTCGACCCCAGGTCCTTCTCCAGCTGGTCATTCCAACGATGTCTTGAAACTTTCTATTATAGCATTGACAGACGGCAGCATTAAACCAGATTAATTGCATTTTTCGGGATTAATTCAGGAGTTACCACAGCTAACTCCGTTGCTGAATCCAAAAATAACTCTCAAAATTTTAGGGAGTTTGTGAGATTTTCGTTGGCAACATTGTTAAAAATGGCCAATTTTCATCTATTGTGAATGAAATACAAGCAACCGTGACAGCGGTGTATCAAATTCTCAATATAATATCAATAAAACTTCTATGTTATGATGCAGTTTTAAAAATAATGTATTGATATGCTTTTGTAATAAAAAATGGTTTGGTAAAAATTGGTCGGCTAACAACCGTAATGTTTATCTTCTATCAATTTTCATTGAAAATATTATAAAAAGGACAATGGGCTGTTTATGAGAGTTTCAAACTCGCATAGCTGCCGTCTGTCACCTACAAATTTGGATCTGATTAAGTGCGCAGTTAATCCGGATAAACGCTGCCGTCTGTCAAGGCTATTAGTCGCCGCTGTCGGTGTCTATCCCCTCGCACGTGTTGTGGTCGATTGTAACATTGCGAGGGAGGCAGTCTGGCATGCACGAATCGTCAAATATACGAGAGAAAATTCCGTGATTCATCAATCGTATTCGGTGATTGGCATATGGCATACGATAGGAAACGGATCGTAATTTGTTTTTAATTCACCATAGTTTTTAAAACCCACAATGCTTTGGATTTTAGGTCACAATAGTTGCGGAACTGTCAAAACTGCTGCAAATTTTCAATAAATTAACAAGACTTAATTGAATATCTAAATGGATCCGACTTGAATTTTTTTATTTGAGCTCTAGTGAAAGTGGTGGGGATGAAAATATAGTCCGGATAGCTGAAAAAAAAACAAATTAAGAAACCTCATTAACAAAATTTTCTTTGTAGACGTAGCGCTGAACGAAGCATTGGAATTTTAAAAAAGGCGGTAGAGAATTTATGGATATGGCAAGAGAGGAAGGTGTCATACCACAAAAATGACAAGATTTGCCAACATTTATGAGTCATTACATAAGATCTGCATAAAATTTAAAATAAGTTATAATCCTCAAAATTGCGATTCTGATCACACACAAGAAATAGACACCGTGGTAGCGAACCGCCTAATCGCAATCGGTAAAAAAGGAGACAAAATAAGGTACTTTGCATTAAATTTGAAAATGTATATGACTTTAACCTTGTAAATAACTTTTTTTTAATGTAAACTAAAATACAAAAATTTGGTTAATATAAACAATTTTTTTTTTGGTTTCTTGTTTTTAAAATATAAAATTTTAAATAACTGCTCACATTTTTATAAGTTTGCATGTTACGATTGGCATTTTTCATCAGAAGTGCACTTCGGGTAGAAAATCATTCGGCTGCCTGTTGAGATTGCAGCTTCTCGACGTCGTAATTTCCTGGCGTTTGTTGACGTGCGGTTTGAGCTGCACAGAAGCGAGATCTTAGCTACAACATCTAAAACACTGGAGACATGTTTTCCGTCTATCACATGATTGCTCTGATTGGTGGCTTTTCAATCCGGAGCCAGTCAGATAGCTTGGTGAATTACTACTACAGATAACCATTATTCATTCGGCTGCCTGTTGAGATTGCAGCTTCCCGACGTCGTACTTTCCTGGCGTTTGTTGACGTGCGGTTTAAGCTGCACAGAAACGAGATCTTAGCTACAACATCTAAAACACTGGAGACATGTTTCCCGTCTATCACATGATTGCTCTGATTGGTGGCTTTTCAATCCGGAGCCAGTCAGATAGCTTGGTGAATTTTCATATACTCATATATTGAATCTAGTACTACAGATAACCATTATTCATGTTTCATCATGGTTTCATCCACTTCTTTCCACATCCTTGAACGCAAACCTCTGCGAATGGTAGGCACCTTGAGGCGGTGCAGGGGCTTAGGCGCAAGGCATACTCGGCATACCCCAACCAGTGTAGGTGGTGCTGATGGGCACTGCCCAGGCAGGATGTCGGGTGCCGCATGCGTGCGCCAACCAAGAGCTACCACCTACTAATCCAGGGTGTTATGCGACTCTCGTGCTCATTGGATGATTTGCACCCAGGAGGTAAATTCGGCTGTATTCTAACGGAGCCTCCCCAACACCGGGCCGAATTGGGGAGTAACGGTGGCCTTACCGCGTCAAGGGGCTCTGGCGTGGCGGACCCCCTAGTTCCCCATTAAAACAATAGAAGCGACAGCTCACCTTGTTGAGCCAAGGATCGACGGACAAGATGAACACAAATAAACACACAAATACAACAACCACACCAAAAATCCGACAACGAAGCAACATCAAAGGACAACGGCCACAGAGAATGAAAAGGAGATCGGCGCAGCGGAAGGCAAAGGGGGGTCAAAGAGCTAAGCGGAAGTTTAGCTTCCTTAACGCTCTCTCGCTAGAGGAGCGGGCGCTGTTTGAGGAGCATGGGAGGATGATGATGACATGCCCTCATGCAGCGGCGCTCGCCTGGCGAAAGTGCCTATTGCCACTGAGGCAGCTACGAGCGCCGCCACGACTCCCGCCAGGAGGCGTAGCAGGTCGGACTCGGGTGAGTCACATCGGGCAGAGCCCGACGGTGCTCGTGGAAAGAGGAGGAGGCGCAGAAGAGGTGGGCAGTAAAGCAATTAAAAGAGGTAATGGGACATTTACGACCAGCGCAAAGGACAGAGCCACAGAGCTTCTGCGTGCGCGCTTCCCGGAGACTGTATTCGAACACAGGCCATCCCGCGAGGATTGGAGAATCGCCAAACAGCTATTTACAGCGGACTCGATCAGGTGGGCAATGTCCTCGTTTGAGAGATTCAAGTCTCCGGGAGTGGATGGCATGGGGTGGTGTAGGGAGATTGAATTGAACATCAAACCCTCCAAGACCACCGTAGTCCCGTTTAGAAGACGCAGGTCCCTGCCCGGTCTCAGCACTGCAGGTTCTGCTTGAACTTACTCCGCTTCATTTGGTTATCGGTCAGGTAGCCAAGCACACACTTCTGCAAATAACGGCAGAGGGGTGTGGCAAAGGCAAGGTAATCTCGTCCAAGAGGATGGAAAAGATAAGTGGCAATATACCATTAGCCCTCCTCCCGAAGGACAGCACTAACAAAACAGCTAACTTCAAGAAAAAATTTAAGGTCACCCTCGGCAGGAAGGACGAGTGGAACGACTCGAATCTCGAGATGATGTTGAAGAATAACACGATGAGGTGGTACACCGATGGCTCGAAATTGTAAAAGGGAATCGGTGCAGGGATCGTGGGCCCACGCACAAAGCTCTCCACACCCATGAGAGAGTTCTCGAGCATCTTCCAGGCAGAAGTTTTTTCGATAAGTCGGTGTATAGAAATAAACCTCCATCGCACAGCAGTCTGTAGAGGCAGGATTAAAGCCCTTGAATACATGTTCCCGGATAGGGATCGCATCGCCTCACTAGCACCCGGTAATCTGTTGGACTTTATCAATGCGCTGGGGCTAAGTGACATTATGTGATTTAGGAGAGGACACAATAGACCAATCTAATCTTCATCATGGGGGCTGAATTTACCGACTGTTGTGTCAAATATGAAGGAATCTTTGAGTCACCCTGGAGAGTGGGCGCAAATCAGTGATATGTTAAAGAACTTCGTGGCTAAACGTTCATCCATCGGGGTGCATGCAAAGACTCGGCGACATAGTCTCTCCCACCACGAATTCCACACCGAATTTGAGCTCCTTTATATGGCCACTGTAGTAAATGCCACAAGGACCTACTCACCTCAGTCGTTGTCCCGTCAATCGCCCTTCTTGGACGGCGGTGATGTCAGCCTTCAGTCTAAAGAGGATATCAACCAGCTGACCGGACATTCCAGGTGCATGCCCTTAATTCGATTGCCATGGTCAAAAAGGGGGTTCTCTTCCGAAGCTGTTGTGTCATTGTTTGGCGTTTGTTACATGGCGGGTCCCAAACCCAGGGGAGAACATGGTTCGCCTTAAAATGGATGTTCTTTGGCTACCCAGAGGATACGTGGTCTAAGACCGAAAGTCGTAAGCTGCTTGACCCATATGTAAAAGGATCGTTTCTGACCACTAGCAAGTGAATGGCAATTAGAGAACTTTCCTCACTTGTGTGAACTTCTACACAAGACTCCATCCTTGATAACTCATATAACTGACATATTCAGTAACAAATGCATTTTTTACATCTAAAAGATTGTAAACAGATTCGGTAACCAAGGCCGTGTTCAATGCTGTCACCCTGTAACTAACTTGATACTCTGTTGCTGATGTTCAGCTGGGCACGATTCCGATTACTTTGGCGGAGGGGTAAAAAAACCGAATTTCCGTATAAATGGGGTATGTGCGGATAGGGGAGCTTCTCCAGAGAAGAAATATCCAAAAATAATAAAAAAATAACTTTTATTTTTTAAACTATTCACGATTAAAAGTTAAAAAATTTGCACTAATAACACATGGTATTTCATGTTTCATGTATGTTTTACTAAATTTTTTCACGTTTTTCACTCTGTATATTAAATACTATACACCTAAACATTGAAATAAGTTCACATTTCACTTTTATTTTGCTATATTTTACCTAAATTTATTAATTTAAAAATCACTTAACACACTCATCGTTGAAAAGGTTAGATTGTTTACAATTATGAGGAAAACGAGCCTTGCCACATCATAAACAGTAAACATGTAGGATTTTTAACAATTTTTCTTTGTTTGTTTTTCGCGTGATTCTTTTTTCTATATTAACTATGTAAAAAAATAATTTCTACATATGTATGTATATGTGTAATATGTGACTGAAGTACTTTCGCGTAGTACTCCTTTCTGCCTTAGAGGCCTTCGGCCGCGCTTTAAAAGATAACCCTGGTCGAGCGAATACCCGGGGTGACTGAAGTACTTTCGCATAGTACTCCTTTCTGCGTTAAAATAAAAAAAATATATGGGGTTTCGTTATAAAGTGGTTATATTTTTTGGTTATCTTGCACTGATATTGAAACAAAATTTGAGTTTTCATTATAAACTAGTTAAATTTTGGTTATTATATCTGTCAGCGCTTTCCATTTATTTTTGATAAAACGTTGTTTTGTATATTATGTGACAATATATATAGTATTATATAATATTACTTATTTCTTTATTAAATTAAATAAAGAACATATCCACATGAATGGATAGAGGAATTTTTGGGAAAAATGGCATTTCAGCGAATTTCCTTATTATCACATGGCAGCGCTCCAGTTCGTCGTAATTTTTTGGTGTTCACTACGAGTGTAAAATGTAATTTTTAAAATAAAGATTTCCTCGGTAAAAGAGCTGTTAAAAGTGTAAATGTGGATTTATTTAAGTTTATAGTTTAATTTAATTAATTCAAAGTGAAACATGTGAGTAAAGTGTGTTTAATGTGGTAAAATAGCTTGTTGAAATGTTCGAATTTTGGGAATTTTTGAACTTTAAGGTCGAATATCTCGTAAACTAAGCGTTTGCGGTACCTATAACCCTATACATTTTTTAATCAGGAGGACTTCTTCTTTCCAACGGTATCTTCAAATCGCGGCGCCAAAGAAATCGGAATTGTGCCTTCAGCTGATACTCTGCTAATTATTTCAAACAGAACATGTTGCTAAGAAATATGGAAATTTTAAAAAATATAAAAACTGCTTACTTATGTTGGAAAATGAAAGTGAGAATTTTATGAAAAAATACGAACAGAAGTATTGAGTTATACCCTGATGACATCTCTTATTACATTAATAGAATATATCAAATATAAAATTAATATTTAATAAAAAATTCACTTACAATTCCTCTTTCATCTTAGCGCGCATTCCAAATAGTTATGCTGCGTTTGTGTGTGACTTTTGCACTGTCGCATCAAAGTAAGCACTGCCGCAGTAATTTCACAACGAACGAACCTCAATATTTGACATATTACTAAGCACCACCAGCAGCCATCACTCTATCACTCAATTCCCACGACAGCCGGTTCTACGCACCGGAATTGACTCGGATTTCATCCGACCAAGGACTGTTCTTTCGGCGATCTAACCCCGTTTGGATCGGTAAGTGTTAATGTGTGTTTGTCGTCACTGGAGCAATACCTTGCAGCAGGGTTGCTCCGTATCCTCCTGACTCGCGCTGGCATTGAGTCCAACCCGGGCCCGGAGGAATTTATTGCGTATGCGCAAAACGGCTCCATCCAAACTCCACCTCGGTCAGGTGTAACACATGCAATGAATGGAGCCATCTTAAGACCTGCTCAGGCCTTAAGACTCATAGGGAGTGGACCACGCGTTACGTGGCCCCATGTTGTCTGCGCAATACTGAGACCCAAGCCTCTACGGCTGTGCAATCCGCACATAGTTCGCGCGCCGCGCCGCCACTCAATCCGAGTGGCCAACAGAGGACTCTACGGTCCGCAGGAGCTCAACCAGGCAACATAGCTCCCTCTCTGACTTACCTGCCTGTCAAACGATCGTAGGGGGATGGAGCTGGAGGAACAGACTGACGATTCGACATTCTGCACAATGAATGACGAAGCCCCCACCAGAGTTATGGGCACCTGTAATAGCTCGCCTGATATTACCATTGCTAGCGGTGGTCTGATAAACAGCATAACCTGGCGATCTATGCTAACTCTCGCATCAGATCATCTGCCCATAATTATTTCGATCGAGAAGCCTCCTGATTTTGTTTCTGTGGACAACCGCACCTACTTTAACTTTAACAAAGCTAATTGGGTCGGCTTCACAGAATTTACTGAGAGCACCTTCAACGCTCTACCTATTCCTATGGACGTATGCGTTGGCGAACGTCAATTCCGGAAGGTGATCGCAGCAGCTACCGCTCGCTTCATCCCGGCTGGAAGAATAGCGGAAATCCGCCCCAATTTCCCAGCAGAAGCAGCCGTTTTAGCTAATGAGCGCGACACCTTACGCTATGCCGATCCCGGGGATCCCCGAATATGGGATCTCAATTTGGAGATTCGGCGTATGGTAAACCAACATAAGCGGACGAAATGGATAGAGCACCTGAAGTCCTGTAACCTCTCCACCGGAGTGAGTAAGCTTTGGGCTACTGTGAAAGCTCTGTCTAACCCGAAGAGACATGACGACCGAGTTGAAGTTCAATTCAATGGTCATGCCTCTTCGGACCCGAAGAAGTGCGCGAGCTATTTTAGCCGGCAGTTCACACTGCACCCTTCGGTAGACAAAGCTAAACGATGTGTTTACCGACGGCTGCGCAAAATGCCAAACGACGGCGCGCCACTTACTTTCACCGATGAGGTGGTTCAGGGTGTCATCAACAAAGCAAAATCATCCAAATCCATTGGCCCTGATGGAATCAACATGCTAATGCTAAATCATCTAAGCTCGACGGGAGTAAGATATCTCACCAAGGTCCTCAATCTGTCGCTGACCACTCTTCAAATACCTGGAAAGTCGGAAGAGTGGTCCCACTACTGAAACATGGGAAACCCGCCAACAAAGGGGAATCTTATCGACCGATAACTCTCCTCTCCCCAGTAGTGAAGACACTTGAGGCCTTGCTACTCCCGACCTTCACTCACCACCTGAGCCTAGCCAGCCACCAGCATGGATTCCGAAAAGGGCACAGCACCACCACAGCACTTAGCGTCATAAACGTCCAGATAGTTCGTGGCCTCAACCAGAAACCATCCTGCGAAAGAACTATCCTCGTAGCGTTGGACCTGTCAAAAGCTTTTGACACGGTCAATCACACAATTCTACTGCAGGACATCGAAACAACTACGCTCCCTCCAGGGCTAAAGGGGTGGACCATGAACTATCTGAGCGGTCGCCAGTCATCCGTACTATTTCGAGGTAAAACATCTAAACTGAGAAGAATTAAACAGGGGGTTCCGCAGGGTGGTGTCCTCTCCCCACTACTGTTTAACTTCTACATCTCAAAACTCCCACAACCACCAGAAGGAGTTTCCATAACCTCGTACGCTGATGACTGCACGATATTGGCGTCGGGCAATGGAATCGATGGCATGTGTTCGAAGGTAAACAGCTACCTCTCCGACCTGTCTCGTTTCCTCACTGCACGAAATCTCACACTTTCCCCCACCAAATCCACAGCGACCATATTCACAAACTGGACGAAGGAGTATAGACTTGAGCTTAACATTGCAGTCGACGGCGTCAAAATTCCGACTGTCAACAATCCTAAGATTTTAGGTGTAACATTCGACAGTCTATGCTCCTTCTCTCCTCATACGACCGCGATTATCGCCAAAGTACAGAGCCGCAACAAAATCCTCAAGTCGCTATCCGGCAGCACATGGGGAAAAGACAAAGAAACGTTGTTGGCAACATACAAGGCAATCGGCCGGCCGGTCCTCAATTACGCAGCCCCCATATGGTCGCCTGGATGCAGTGGTACGCAGATGAGGAAACTACAGTTTCCCGTTGAACACCTCCACAGTGAGACGCTTATGCTCCCAGTTAAGGAGAGAAGGCAGTTCCTGCTGGGATGCTTTCGCAGAAATCACCCCTGCAGTCATCTGCTTGGAGCGGAACCGCCTCCTAGGAGCATCAAAAGGTCATTCCTGGATTACGTCGACGACGTCGTACAGTACGCCGACCGGACTTCGGACGCAACTAACTTTCGACAGGTACTGACCGCCATCCACAGCGGAGCCATCAACACCTTCACCGACTCCCTTCCCGTGAATGGCGTTCTTGGAGTCAAACCACCACCCATCGCAGACGAAGAGCTCCAGCTGCCGCGAGAAACGCGTGTTACCCTTGCGCAACTTCGTTCTGGATACTGTAGCAGGTTAAACTCCTACTTATCCAGAATAGACCCTGATATACCTAATGTATGTCCTGCATGCAACGAGTCTCCGCATGACACTGACCACCTCTTTGCATGCCCTACAAACCCTACCCATCTAACACCCTCCACCCTTTGGTCCGACCCCGTCGAAACAGCACGTTTCTTGGGCCTACCGTTAGATGACATCGACGACAACACAAATAACATTTACCATCCCAACGGGGATTAAATTTCCGTTAAAACAACAACAACAACAACAACAACAACATCACTCTATCACTTCCGTGCTTTACTAATTTAATAGTATTTTTGGAGTTGTATACTTCTTGATATCCTCTATACTTTAACTTTGCATTACATCCTAAAATGTTACATTTACATCCATCAGAGAGTAAAAAATTCCGCCAAAACACAAGATGCATTTTTTTAGCGAAGTCAATGTGTTTTCTACGGTTTATTATGTTTTCGAGTGGTTTTCGACGAGGCTTGTGAGATTTAAACATAGCATTAATGATACTTTTCGCTCAGTTTCGAGAATATCTTTTTTTTTTACTGAATTAATGAAGCTGTGTAGTGATTTCTTGGGCAGTTACGAATGGATCTGCTGTGACCAATTGCTTGATTTTAAGCTGACTGTCATCCGCGAGAATTGAAGGTCGTCCAGATTTTTTCTACACTGCCTTAATTTTTAAAACGAGCAATAACTGATTAGATAGTCACAAAATGATGCAAGTTAGTGTAATTTTGGCCAAACACTGGGGAGTCCTGTTAATTCGCATATAACTCAATATTTATATACTTCTCCAAATTCATTAATAGTAACCCCTAAACAATATTGGATTAACAATTAGCGCAGAGGTATGAGATACTCTTGAGAAAAATGCATGTTTGTCTTGTAGGGGTTAATTACGTACTACTCCATCTACTGGGAAACTTGTCCATATAGAATATAGTTTCTTACGACCAAGAATAAATTAATCTTTAGTGTCCGCATTCTTTTAAGCATACTATGCACAAAAAAACGATACACAAAGTATTCAGGTATATTTGAGGATACATTTTTTGGCCTTTCTATAATTCAATTACTTTTTATTTTAATAAAAGATGAGATACCAATAGTTATAACATAATATTATGTATAAAGATTTATATAACATATTTCTCTATATATTTTATCGTCTTCATTGCATTCAATAACGAAATATGACAAAACGTGCTTATAAAAAAATAATATATTATATGTTTGATTATCACTTATTCAGGAATAATTGATAATATTGTATTAATGCATACAGGGAACGAACTCGCAAATTATTAAAGGTAGAAAATATTCCTGAAGTTTTGAAGAATGCTGCCGAGTTGATAGTCATTAGCCGAATTGAAACCAGGGTCCGTTCCTGATATGGTTCCCGGCACGATTACGATTCTTTCAGCGCCGCGATTTGATGGTTTCGGAATTCTTTCTTTTTGTACTTAATTAGTTTTTTGCATCACTTTATGTCCTAAGTTTAACGCACGGCACTCACAAATTATTGCATATTACTCTAAAATAATCACAGTAACAAATTATATATATTCTTTAATTATTAAAAAAAACATATAATGTATAAAATTATTAGCTAGAAGTGTTTAAACATTTTTTTGAAAATAAAAAAGAAACTGTTGTCATTGTATAAGGCATAGTCCATTTAATTTGTTCTATTTCGATTTTATATTCATTGATTGACTTTTTTGGATCTAAACACTTAGGACAAAATTTATCGCTTGAACTGTGGTCAACACATTCTAAATGGCAAGCGTGTTGACATAAAAAATAAATAGAAGGTAGACTTAGCTTACATTTACAAATAGCGCACACACTGTTTCTAAATTCAATTGGACACAATCTAAAACTAGATAAGGAAGCAATAAAAGTGCGCAGAGAATTAACCATAACTTTAACACCGATACATGATTTTGTTTTGTAGTCTGATTGCCTTTTGCAAAATAGTTGCTTTAGGTGAATTACATTAAAAATTTTTGCAACCGATATTGCTTGAACTAGTGCCAGTATATTTTGCTTATTTTCATCAAGCATATTTGTTATTATACGGTCTAAATGAACTTTTGCGATTTGCGAACTACATTTCATTATATCTATTGCCTGCAAACTAATATTTTTACTCATAATACTTATTTTCTTTACATTGGCATTATCTAAATCATTATACTTAATGCAATATCTAAAATACATTTGTAACATTTTAAAATTTTCACACAAGTAAACAACTCCTGGCCAGAACGAATAATTTACAAAGTGTATTAAAATTTGTTCCGAATATGCTCCAGAATTTTTGTTTAAAAAATTTAATATAGGTGAAATATTTTTTCTTTCACAGTACCATTCAAGCAAATGTAATTCTAGGAGAACGTCAAATACAACCAATTTATTATGGACAGATATTAAGTATTCCAAATATTCAATACAATTTGCTTGTGTATTAATTAAAGGTGATATATAACGTATAGGATTTTTTGACACCTTAAGCAAAGCAAAAATATTTTTCCAATGTTTCGAAATTATCATAGGCTGGTTTGTTATCGCATAATACAATTCATCCTCATAGGATTCCGACAATGTACAAATTGTTGTACCGCTAAAACAGTTTTTAGAAAATTCACTTTCATAGGAGACGACATCTGTACTAGAGTTAAAACACAAGTTATTTCTTATATTACAACTTTTCATAAGTTCCATTTGAGTATTTGAAGTATTATTAACATTTACAAAATAATTTATGTAATACGATAAGTGATAACTGTATTCTGCATTTAAAAGTCTCTTTATGATGAAGTAGGGATCTATTATGCCTATCGTTTCCTTATATTTCGACGTAGCAGTTATCGAGTCACCTTTAGACAGTAGGTAATCTCCAGAAGTCAACAAAATACAACCAACAAAAGCTTTTTTTTTCTCACAAAGGCTTAAAGCAAGATCAAAAAAATTATTATTCATTAACGTTAATATTTTGTTAAGAAGACTTCGTTCCTTAGTAATGTAAATCGCATTACGCATCAAAATGTAACAGGATATGTCATTGGATACCAATATATCTTTGTTTAAGTTTGGAATTTCCTTTTGAAAAACAATAGCCTTGTTATATGTATCTATTATTATTATATAACTACGGCTACTGTCTTCAGATTCAATTAATATGACAATATTATTATTTAGACAAGTAATATATTTTTTTTTCCCACCAATGGCGTAACAAGGACCTCTTCCATCTATGGTAAAACAATAAAGGGCATCCTCTCTGCCGACCAAGAAAAATGAATTTTCTGAATTATATAGAATTGAACTAGAACTTATAGTCGAAATATATTCCAAATTTTGTTCGGCACTAATATTATTATCCAATATATTATACAAACCAACTCTTTCTTCCGAACATACAAATAAATATAGGGAATCTTTCCTATATTGAAATTCTATACCGATGATGCTGCATTTACCAGTTGAAATACAAAAAAAATTAGATGACATATCCTTACTCATAACCGAACGATGAATTAATAAATTTCCATTATCCAATCCAATAGAAATGCATAAATAATCTTTTAATAAGCATGTGCGGATTGTTGTTACACGTCCATACTGATTTAGAACTGCTGAAGCCACACATGGAGCGCCTTCACGCTTACTAAGCTTTGCTAGGTTTAACACTTCCACACGAATTTTTTTAGATGATTGTTCCTCAGCTACTAAAACCAAGAGTTCGTTATTAGTTGTGAGAGCGCAGAATCGAAGCTCAGAGCATTGGTAACGAAAACTAATGGTCCAAGAGTTTCTGAAGTAAACATGAATGAAACCCAACACCTCACAGAAAATATAGACATTTCCATTCGCGCAATGTGCAACTATTTCTGATTGTACGTTAACTTTACAACAACTGGATAATAACACAAGGTCGAAAAACTCACAGCTCTTCCACTCATGAACAATCATAATTTATGGAATTGAAAAACAAATAAGTTTCGGAGCAGATTTTCAAAAGTTATTCAAGAATTAATAATATTATTATTATTTAGTAATGGTCGATAACCATCGATTTTTCTTTAACGGGGCATCTCGACAGGCAAAATTTATTGTATACTAACTGTATTACTTCATATTGCTTATGGAAAGCAATATATGGAATACTAATTCGTATGGAGGCATATCGACAGGCAAAAATGTTTTGCATACTAACTGTCGAATCTATTGCTATTGCCATTACCAACTCTGTAATAGTGCCCATACACGAGCACACAAGTGCGTTCGATCGGTATGAATTCGTTTGCCCATACACGACACACAAATCCATTTGCGTTAGTTCTTCGCAGAGTTAACATGTGCGATAGGCAAGCGGAACATTTCTTGGAATTTATTTCTAATGTAGCATTTTCATCTATGTATGTATTTCATTATCTTTCGTTAATAAGTTATTCCAACTTTTATTTTTCTTACACTATGTATATGTATGTATTAGCGCTTAGGCAAAAAGCGAAAACATTGAAGCGTGATTTCTCGGTTTTTCATTTTTACGATTATTATTAATTAGCGTGCAGGATAGAAAAAAACTAAACGTCGTATGGAATTAGGGCAAAGTTTATTATCATTGACATAAAATTATCTTGTATTTAAACTAAAAAAAATATTAAGAAAAGTCAAGTATTGACATATTTTTAAACAGCATAAAGTAAAATTCTTTTAATCAAAAGCCACTATTTATACACACATACCGATCGAACGTACTTGTGTGCTCGTGTATGGGTGCTTTAAGTGGGCATTTGTTATAACATAATAGGGGTAATCGCTTGCTCCTGCAAAACCCTTACACGGTGCAAGAATTGCATATATTTCCTCTTGGTGCACCGGCACAACAACAAACACACGCAGAAAGTTATTTGCAATGGCTGTAAAATATGTCAGACCGAAACCCATGTATATTTGCGTCACTCAAAAATATAATTGCAACCCTGTTTTAGCTGTCATTTTACATAAAAACATATTACGTCGTTAAATTGTTGAGGAAGGTAAGTTTTAAATAGATTTTATAATTTCTATTTAAATTATAAAGATTTGTTACAGTTTTTTTTGTTAAAAATTTATGCAGAAGGTGCGCCAATTCACAATAGCCATGCATGATAGTCATTCACAATAAATTGACCGAATCAGCCGTTCATATATCATTAGATTCGGCAATGGGTGCTCTCGTGCCCTTGTATATTTCGGTATAGTATTTTTGCAATCTGCAATCTTGCAAGAGCAAGCAAATACGCCTAATCATTTGCTCAAAGGCGCAGGGTACGTAGGTTCGAGCTGATGTAGGGCATGTTTTGAGCTCTTGAAGTGTTTACATTTTAATATGGATGAAAAAAAAATTATGTTTAAAATAAAAAGAGGAGAAATATCCTACGGGGCATACGGAGCATCTTGACAGGATAAAATTTATGTCACACTAACACTATTTATTTATTTATATTTATTTATTTATTTATTTATTTAACGCCAATCGGCTCTATACATCTAATAACAATCATACTGCTAAATAAGACAACAGGCTTAAACATATAAAATTAGGAATTAAATTCGTGACCTAGTTCGTATACTAGTATTTTAAAATTGTTTTTAACGATCTTTCTGAGGTTCTGTAGAGACCCGCTGAAGAAGTTGATGTCAACGTGCAAAGAGTTTACCAATCTACAGATTCTTTCCTTTGGGCCATTGATTACATAGTTTTTGTTCGATCTGCAAGTTTTCAGGATCCTCATCTGTCTAAGGTTAAGCTCATTTGGTACGATTTCAAAGTCTGCAAGGATTTCTGGGGCATCAATTAATCCATTGAGGATTTTGAATAAGAAGATGAGGTCTGCTACCTGCCGTCGAGATTTCAGGTCATTTATTTTCAGGATTCTTCGGACGTCTTCAGTTGAATTGATATCGTTTCTGTGTCTGTTATGAAAAGCAGCGCTTTGCAGAACTTGTGCTGGATTCTCTCTACTCTGTTGATCATTGAGTCCGTGAATGGGGACCAAATCACTGTTCCATATTCTAGAATAGGCATCTAGCACTATTGCTGAGAATAGGCAGGTTAACGAGCAATTGTTCTCGAATTCCCTACACATCCGCTTAATCAACCCTAGTATTTTGTATGCCTGCGAAGTAATGTTATCGATGTGTTTCTTGAAATTTAGTCTTCTGTCAATAGTTACACCCAGGTCTCTGATGTCTTCAACTTCCGTGAGTCTTTGGTCGTTCAACGTGTAGGTTAAAGGTACCTGCGTATGCGCACGGGTGAAGGACATCAATGCGCATTTTTTCACATTCAAAACAAGTTTATTTATCTTACATCAGTTATACAGCTTATCTATATCGTTTTGTAAGATGTGAATATCAGAAACGGTGGAAATTCTACAAAAAATTTTTAAATCGTCAGCGTATAATAAGTACTCAGACTGCAGTTTCCTCCCAATGTCATTCACAAATATGTTGAAGAGTATGAGTCCAAGGTGGGATCCCTGGGGAACACCAGATGTGACATCATACTCATCTGAAATGTGTCCATCGATTCTTTCTTGTAACCTTCTTCCTGTTAGGTAAGATCTGATCCAGCGCAGTGCATTGAAATTCACTCCATAATTTTCTAGCTTCACCATAAGAGTCTCATGGTCCACTTTGTCGAATGCCTTGCTAAAGTCCGTATATATTGAATGAACTGGAATACTACTGGCCTTCAAGATGTAGTTGACATAGGTATATAAGTTTGTTGTAGTGGATCTGCCACCAACAAATCCGTGCTGCTTAGGAGAAATGATATTTCGGAATGATGATATCAACTGAGGCAAGACAATTGTCTTAAACAGTTTTGCTAATGCAGATTGGATACATACAGGTCTATAATTGGTAACGTCAGATCTTGGATCGTTTTTGTGGATGGGACTGATGAACGACGATTTCCACGCCGATGGAAAGGTTCCGTGATAGAAAGACTTACTGAATATATGCGTGATAGGTTCACAGAGCCCGTCAGGTCCTGCTCCTTTTTTTGGATCCAGAGCCAACAACTGCTTAAAAACTTCATTGAAGTTAGCATCAAATTCATTTAGCTCCACATTTCCTACAATGTCAGCAGATTGATGATGACCAACTCCGCTGGGGCTCATTGTATAGGTGTCTTTGAAGTAAGATGCGAAGATATTACAAATCTCCGCACCCGAATGAGCGGTTAGGTCATTCCTTGTCATGGTAGCTGGGACTCCCATGTCGGTACCCCTTTGGTTCTTGACAAACCTCCAGAATTCATTTCTGTCTGAAGAGACTAGATTTTCCACTTTATTAATGTATGACTTGTAGCATATTGCACTTAATTTCTTGCATTCTAGTCTCAGTTGGCTAAAACATCTATAATTTGACTTATTTTTATTCCTCCTATATCTGATATGTGCAGATTTCTTCAATTTAATTTTATTTATAAGTTCTTTAGAGAACCAGCAGGGAAATTTACTTGGTTTCCTCGAATATACAGGGACGAACTGAGAAATACCTTCTTGTACTTTATTATAAAACCAACTAACCTTATCATCCACTTCTTTTATTTTGTATAGCTCAATCCAGTTAGATCTTAAAAAGAATGCATTAAGACTCACATAGTCGGCTTTCTTAAACGAATAAGAAGGAGGATAATTTGGTATTAAGCTAGGCTGAAAATTCAAGGAGATATCCACAGTCGTGAAAGCAAGAGTTTCGTTGATTGAGAGATCCAAATTACTGAAACATAAATTCAACAGTTTATTATTTTTATTTAAGATGCTATTGAGTTGTTGACACTCAATGAGGGCAGTGGTATCGTACAGCAGCTTCTCACAATCAAAGCGCGGTGTACTGCTATTAAAATTGTAGTCTCCCACTATCATGATCCTTGAATCCGGAAATTTTTCTCTCAAATGTATTAATATTTCAGTATGGGCATAGTATATCTCATAATTAGATTGTGGTGGTATATATACGCGCCCAATGAAGATACAAGTATTATCACCTTTGATCCTTATGAAGATCTGTAGGTTATTGTTCCCAATGGATATAAGCTCAGCTTTAATTATTCGTTTAAAAGCGATCAGGAAACCACCTCCTCTCTCGCATCCTGTCGAAGTATCCCTGTCCTTCCTTAGTGTGATATAGGAGCTGTCGATGAATTCGTTATTTTGAATAGTTGAGTGAAGCCAGGACTCTGTGATACATATTACGTCGTACGAACTACTTGCTGACGAGGTTAGGAACTCGCTGAGTTTTGTCCTTAGACCGCGCGTATTCTGGTAGTATACTTGTAGCTGCTTTAGGTTTCCTTTTCTCGACGACTTGGCGAAAGTTTTTGTTAACAATTCTAGGCGTGCCATTCACGTATTTAATGGTTTTGTTTTTCACGCCACTGTCATTCAGCAATCTAAGTTTTTCCCTCAGTGATTGCAAATGTGACTACTGAGCCGGAGTGAGATCTGACTTGAAAGAGACTCGTGTGCCAGGATCAGGTTTGGATCTTAGTATACTTCTGGCATAAGTGACAGACTGTGTCTCAATCAGCAAAGGCCTAGACCGATCGGGTGTTGGACGCCCTAGCCTGCGTAGCTTGAACGATTTCATATTGTCATGGAGCTCTTCAGGAATGACTGATGATGACCGTGCTCTATCTTCTTCTAGGCGTACTTTACCGTCTACCGCCTCGGATTCGGTAATATTAAATGCGATCACATTGGCTTTCTGCAACTCTTTTTTCTAAATGTGAGCACTTTTTCGACATAGCCTCGTTCAGTTTATTTATCTCACTCCTTAAATCTGAGAGGTTACCCTCAATAGACTGCTTAAATTTATCGAACTTTGACTCAATTTTGTTTGACAGTTTGATAAGTAAGTGTTCATATTTATCGAGGGACTCGTCGTCTGTGACGTCACTGTCATTCTCAACTCACTCAGAATCTCGCTGGGCATCTGATATTCTTACACTAACCTCGCAAAGACACTTGTCGCACTTCCAAACTGATTTATTTTTTAATACTTTATTAGCTGTAGCCCTAAATTCTTCGCTGCTAAGTCCGGTACACCGAGCGTGGTGCCAGTAGCTGCATTGAGCACATTGAATGCTGCTGGTACCTTCACGAATAACATTAAGACAAGCCCCGCAAGCAAATTTGCTGGTTGACTTTTTAGGAGGCATAATAACCGTACTTAATGTTCACTTCGATTACTTTCACCTAACTTAACAAATCGTTAGGCAATTAAAATTAGATATTTATGAAAATAAAACAACTAATAGCATTGACAGACGGCAGCGTTAAACCAGATTAATTTAATTTTTCGGGATTAATTCAGGAGTTACCACAGTTAACTCCGTTACTGAATCCAAAAATAACTCTCAAAATTTTAGGGAGTTTGTGAGATTTTCGTTGGCAACATTGTTAAAAATGGCCAATTTTCATCTATTGTGAATGAAATACAAGCAACCCTGACAGCTGTTTATCAAATTCTCAGTATAATATCAATAAAACTTCTATGTTATGATGCAGTTTTAAAAATAATGTGTTGATATGTTTTTGTAATAAAAAATGGTTTGGTAAAAATTGGTCGGCTAACAACTGTAATGTTTATCTTCTATCAATTTTCATTGAAAATATTATAAAAAGGAGAGAGAGAGTTTCAAACTCGCATAGCTGCCGTCTGTCACCTACAAATTTGGATCTGATTAAGTGCGCAGTTAATCCGGATTAACGCTGCCGTCTGTCAAGGCTATAATAAATGATCAGCACAAAATTTAGCAGTTGCTGTTTAGCCCAGTGTTGCCATTATTATATGTACTGCCGTGCCTATCGCTTATGGAGACTCCATATTGCTTATGGAAAACAATAAATGGAATACTAATCAGTATGCCATATATTGAAAGCTATAAGCTGCCACTTCACCAGTTTACAGCGCAGTTTTCATTTCTTCGAAGAAGCAACATATCCCATTAACACATATACCGACGGCAATTTTATTTCGGTAATATTAAATTAGTAGAGCGAGTATTAAGACGGTTGTTTTAAATTATAAAACGTACATTTTCAAAGTAACATTTTTCCAAAAAATTAATATTTTGTTTAATATTAGGGGCATTCTCTTGCACTTGCAAAACCCTTGCTCGGTGCACGAATTGCAGATATTTCCCCTTGGTGCACCGGCACAACAACAAACCCACGCTGAAAATTATTGGGAATGGTTGTAAAATATGTCAGACCAAAACCCATGTTTATTTCGCGCAATGACACGTAAAAAAACAATTGCAACCCTGTGTTAGCTGTCAATTTGTACAGTAAATATGTACATATTTTGACGTTAAATTGTTGCGGAAGGTAAATTTTAATTAAAGTTTATAATTTCTATTTAAATTTTTTATTAAGAATGAATGCAGAAGGTGCGCCAATTCACAATAGCCATACATAATAGTCATTTACAATAAGTTGACCGAATCCGCCGTTCATACATATATCACTAGATTCTGCAATGGGTGCTCTCGTGCTCTTGTAAATTTCGATATAGGATTTTTGCAATTCCCCTATTGTTAATTTGCAGAAAAATTATGTAAAATGGGTTGGGAATGAGCAAAGTCTTAAATTTAATAAACTTATACTAGCATACATAAATCAAAATATCTTTGCTCATATTAAATATATTATTTTAATTGGTATATAAAATTTATGCCACGATTATTATAGTCCGAAAATATAAATCTTTTTTTTCTACAAATACATTTGTAGAAAAAAATATGTTTCTCAAGAGCTCAAAACATGCGCTAAATCAGCTCGAACCTACCTACCCCACGCGTTTTCATGGATAATATGGTACGAAACTCTTTGATTCGAGAGAGAACTGTCAAAACTCGCGCTTTTTATAACATTTGCCAATGATGCCACTGATGAAAAATATTAGACCGGGAATTTTATAAATAACTTCTGGGTATTTTGCAATTTCCACACTACCGCTGAGGTATGCAAATAGCAAGTTATCGATATTATTTTTGGGAACTCGGTTCCCCAGTAGGCCTATGTCATCGACATACAACATAATATATACATATATATGTGCTTCTTCTTTACTGGCGTGGACACCGCTCACGCGATTATAACCGAGTTAACAACAGCCCGCCAGTCGTTTCTTCTTTTCGCTACGTGGCGCCACTTAGTCCTTCCAAAGGAGTCGAGGTCTTCTTCTTCTTCTGCTTTCCATGTTCCATTCGGATAACATGACCTATCAGGCGAACCCGCTGTCTTTTAATTCGCTGAACTATGTCGATGTCGTCGTATATCTCGTACAGCTCATCGTTTCATCGAATGCGGTATTCGCCGTGGCTAACGCGCAAAGGACCATAAATCTTTCGCAGAATTTTTCTATCGAAAACTCGCAACGTCTACTCATCAGTTGTTGTCATCGTCCAAACCTCTGCACCATATAGCAGGACGGGAATAATAAGCGACTTATAGAGTTTGGTTTTTGTTCGTCGAGAGAGGACTTTACTTCTCAATATCCTACTCAGTTCGAAGTAGCACCTGTTGGCAAGAGTTATCCTGCGTTGGATTTCCAGGCTGATATTGTTGGTGGTGTTTATACTGGTCCCCACATAGACGAAATTATCTACAACTTCAAAGTTATGACTGTCAACAGTGACGTGAGAACCAAGACGCGAGTGCGACGACTGTTTGTTTGATGACAGGAGATATTTCGTCTTTCCCTCGTTCACTGCCAGACCCGTTTGCTTTACTTCCTTGTCCAGACTGGAAAAAGCAGAACTAACGGCGCGGGTATTGAGGCAGATGATATCAATATCATCGGCATTGTACCTGCTCGATTAAGTTCTTCAGCTCGAATTATTTTCTCCAACAGCAGATTGAAGAGGTCGCATAATATAGAGTCACCTTGCCTGAAGGTTGAAAAGATCCTGACGGAGCATTTGGTGTTGCTCAACGTCAGTTTACACAGCCGCATTAGTTTTGCGAGGTGTGTCAAATCTTCTTTGACGGGTATTTTCAAAGATTTGGAGCATGGTAAATATCTGGTCGGTTGCTGATTTGGCAGGCCTAAAGCCACACTGGTAAGGTTAATTCAGTTTGTTGACGGTGGGCTTTAATCTTTCACACAATACGCTCGATAGAACCTTATACGCGATGTTGAGGAGGCTTTCCCCACGATAGTTGGCATAGGTTGTAGAGTCTCCCTTTTTGTGGACTGGGCAGAGCACAGTTAAATTCCAATCTTTGGGCTTTCGTCCGACCATATTTTACAAAGAAGATAGTGCGTGCTCCTTTTCAGTTCTTCGCCGCCATGTTTGCCGCTTTGTAGTTCTTCAGGCAGGCAATGGAACGTCTGCTTCATCGTCATCGATTGGGAGATCGGGTTCGCCTTCTTCTGGCGTTGTGTTTTCACTGCCATTCACCAGGCTGGAGAAGGGTTCCCTCCATAATTCTACAAAAGTATGCCGCCGCATTTTTTCGTAGAATTTTCAGGCAATACCCCTGTCGGCCAGCTTGTCACGCTCTTCATACTCATGCATTTCGGCCTCTCTCTTTTTCTGTCTGCAAATGAGTCTCGCTTCCCTCTTCAACTCTCGGTATCTATGCCATCCCACACGTGTTGTGGTCGATCGTAACGTTGCGAGGTAAGCAGCCTGTTTTCCCTCCGCTGCGACACGGCACTCCTCGTCGTACAAACTGTTCTTTTGCATTCTCCGAAAACCAATGGTTTCGGTTGCAGCTGTACGTAACGAGCTTGAAATGCCTTCCCACAGTTCCCTTATACCGAGTTGTTGACGAGTGCTCTCAGAGAACAGGAATACAAGCCGTTCGGTTATCTGCTGTGATTGCAGCTTCTCGACGTCCAACCTTCCATGTATTTGTTGACGAGCGTTTGATGACAGAGGCGGGTGCGAATCATGAACACTGGAGACGTGTCTTTCGACTATCACAACATGCTCGATCTGGTAGGTGATTTTCGATCCGGAGAAAGCCAGGTAGCTTGATGTATTTTCTTTTGTTGGAGTCTAGCACCACAGATAACCATGTTTCGCGCCCGGCGAAGTTGATCAGCCTCAACCCATTTGGCGATGTTTCCTCATCGAGACTGAATTTACCGACTGTTGCGCCAAAGATACCTTCCTTGACCACCCTGGCCTTAAAGTCGCCAAGCACGATTTTGACAACGTGGCGAGGCAGCTCTAATAGGTGTGCTCCAAGCGCTCATAGAAGGCATCTTTGGTCACATCGTCCTTCTCTTCCGTCGGGGCGTGGGCGCAGATCAGCGATATGTTGAATAACCTCGCTTTGATGCGGATTGTGGCTAGACGTTCATTCACCGGAGTGAATGATAGTACTCGGCGACGGAGTCTCTCCCTCCACGAATCCCACACCAAACTTGCGCTGCTTTATATAGCCACTGTTGTAAATGTCGCAAGGACCTACTTGTCTCAGTCCTTGTCCCGTCCATCGCATTTCTTGGACGGCGGTGATGTCAGCCTTTATTTTCACAAGGACATCAACTAGCTGGGCAGCGGCACCTTCCCAATTAAGAGACCGGACATTCCAGGTGCATGACCTCAATTCGTAGTCCTTATTTCGTTTGCCATGGTGGTCACCAAAAGGGGGGTCTCTCATCCGAGGCTGATTGTTATTTTTCATTGGGGGTATTTTTTACGTGGCGGGTCCCAAACCCAGCGCACAAACCTAAGTAGGGGATGTTTTGCCTTCTCATTTTAACTCGCCTTCAAACGGATGTTCTTAGGCGACCCAGAGGATACTTGGTCAAAGACCGGAAGTAGTGAGCTGATTGAGCCATATGTAAAAGAATTGTCTCTGGCCACTCCCAAGTGAATGGCGATCAGAGAACTTTCCTCACTTGCGTGAACTTCTACACATGACTCCATCCTCCATATATGTATATAGTATGCATATGTAATAGAATATATACTCGTATAAACATCAGAAATCAAAACAATTCATAAAAAACTAGCTGTTGCGCCCTGTGCGTTTCGCTACACCTAAATCGATTAAAACTCTTAAGGGTTTTTACTTTGTGTTTTATTTATTGTTGTAAAACTGTTACTTATTTATAAAACATATTGGTATACAATCTTTTTGGTTTTTCCACCTGGCGCGTAAATGAATAAGCACCTTGGTGTTCCCACTCTCGAGCATGCGACGAACAATTGGGCGTGGGAGAAGCACGGTTCTTCCAAGTTGACGCCGCACACTTGAAACGTTTACCCTTGCGATTTGTTGATGGTCATCGAAAAGGCAAGACGTACTGGGAACTGCAAGGGCTTAAATTCAAACGGCATGTCCGTTGGAATCATGGGAATGCGTGGTAAGAGTACAACTTCACCTGCTGCCTTGCCATTTAGTTTTGTTGCTTCAATCAAATGTGGCCACAATTTTTTAACTGAAAGTCTTGTGCCATTACACAAAGTCGGTGGCTTCAGATTTCGTAGAAGTATAATGGGTGAATCGACTTTCAGGACCAAACGATGCGGTGGCAGACCGGGGGGATCCAAAGAATTCAAGAATTCCGTTGGATAATTGACTACTTCATCTTGATTTAAAACGCTATCAATCGATTTACATATATGTTTTAGCTTCTCCTGGCAGTTTTTCTTGAATGGCAAAATTGATTTCGTTGACGTGTACATTTTTCGGAGCCAATATTGCGCGTTCACTTAAATAATCGTGGGGTTGATAGTGTTGAACAATATTCGGAAATACACTTTCAATCAATTCTTCTTTCGATTGTAAAAGTGTACAAAAGTTGTTCGGCAATGTGATCAAACCGGTATCATCGATTGGCATTTTGCCTTCGCCAATGTCCAACAACTGTTTCGAAAACGCCGCTGCGGATCGATCATTTTGCAATTGGACTCGCATGTTGATGAACAACATGACGATTTTAAACATACGTTTATTTCGTCGGCAGAAGTTGATCGAGGAATGACTGACAAAGTTTGCCGAAAATCGCCGGATAATAAGACTAATGCTCCGCCAAAAATTTGTTGCTTTTGGCGTAAATCTTGCATTATTCTATTGAATGCTTCCAATGACTTTTTGTTAGCCATTGGGCACTCATCCCATAGAACTATTCCAGCTCCTCGCAAAACTTTTGCCATTGTTGAATTCCTCGATATGTTGCACGTTGGTGTTTCAACGACTTGGATGTTCAACGGTAGTTTCAATTGTAAGGCACAGATCTTCAACCAATATCAAAGCAGAATTATACATTTGTAACGTATATAGCAAGTCTGCGTCCGATGCTCGATTACGCGCCAAAATTAATAAGTCCTCGGTCATGCAGTCTTTGTACTTATTCCACAGTTATTGCGGATTTGACGGAAGGCATGTAGATATTATTATGGCGAATAGTACGCGTATTTGTTTTGGATGAGATGTGAGTGATGCGTCATGAAGTGCGGTGTCGCAATGCATATCATCTTCTAACAAATTCGGACAACATGACCTGCCCAGCGTAGCCGATGTCTTTTAATTCGCTGAACTATGTCAATGTCGTCGTATATCTCGTACAGCTCATCGTTCCATCGAATGCGATATTCGCCGTGGCCAACGCGCAAAGGACCATAAATCTTTCGCAGAACTTTTCTCTCGAAAACTC
>NW_024396366.1:14513765-14580111 GCF_016617805.1 Bactrocera tryoni | reverse complement strand
TCCGCATATCTTTGATATTTGCTGGCCCTATATTCTAAAGACCGCACTCCTTTTGGAGGGGGGTGGTTATCTCGTCCAGGTCCAGGCCAAGTGGTTTTTACATACATTTGTATGGAAATACGTGTTGTATTTACGCTCATATATGTACAATATGGATACATTTTTGAAATTTCTTACCTCTCGATCTGGTTGAAATCAAATTAACTGCCTTGTTCACGCTTGGCGTGGCAATAGCGTTCACAAAAAATGTAATATTTTGAGAAAAATTACATTTTTTCTTAACTTTTTCTTTTTTAAAACGCTCTAGTAAAGTAAAGTATTTGACCTAGGTGGGTCAAATAAATTGCACCAGTTAGGTAATTTAAAGAGCTTTCAGGAAATGTATAATTCGCCCCCAAGGCCCCACCGGGGGCGTAGAAATAGGCGAAAATGGGTTTTCACCATGTCCCCCCTTTTGTTTCACTACAGTTGGGGGGCATGGGCCGGGGGGATCAAAACCATTTTGCGAGTTAGATCACCCCTGGGGCTTTCAGGAAAGCCCTCAACCTTCCTTTTATCCCTACCAGTGGCGTGGCAATAGCGTTCACAAAAAATGTAACATTTTGAGAAAAAATACATTTTTCTTAACCTTTAAAACGCTCTAGCGGCTAAAGTATTTGACCTAGATAAACATACAAACCAATTTGGACATGTAACGAACATGAAAACAGATAAATCAACCGTGCGAAGTGATAGAAACATACCAATGTTCATATATTTTCATACAAAATATATGGGGTCTAGCCAAGCACCATTGGTCGCAAGTCGTTTACTACACTCTAAATATATTTAAATAACATTTAAAAACAAAATATGCCTGGCCAAACCCGAGGGTCTCGATGAGGGATATATGCGTCCACAAGTAGATATGTCATCCGCAAAAAAATTACAAATATTGTTCTACAAAACAGCAATCGTTTCAAGTAGCATCAGCAGCGTCACAAGTCAATAGGCATGGCAGCCAAATAGTCGAAGCCGAAATTTGTAGAAAAATACACAAAAACAACTTTTTCATTCATGAACGCAAGCGCACTTTCAACAGGCAAACTCGCTTCATTCACAAAAGCAAACACCTTGTTTCAGACAAGGCGATTCCCTATCGTGCGACTTTTCAACCTGCTTCTGGAGAAAATAGTTCGAGCCGCAGAACTAAATAGAGAAGGTACCATCTTCTATAAGAGTGTACAACTCCTGGCGTATGCCGATGATATTGATAGTTAGTTCTGCTTTCTCCAGGCTGGACAAGGAAGCACAGAAAATGGGTCTGGCAGTGAACGAGGGCAAAACCAAATATCTCCTGACATCAAACAAACAGTCGTCGCACTCGCGACTTAGCTCTCACGTCACTGTTGACAGTCATAATTTTGAAGTTGTAGATAATTTCGTCTATCTTGGACCCAGCGTAAACACCACCAACAATGTCAGCCTAGAAATCCAACGCAGAATAACTCTTGCCAACAGGTGCTACTTCGGACTGAGTAGGCAATTGAGAAGAAAGGTCCTCTCTCGACAAACAAAAACCAAACTCCAAAAGTCACTCATAATTCCCGTCCTGCTATATGGTGCAGAGGCTTGGACGATGTCAACAACTGATGAGTCGACGTTGCGAGTTTTCGAGAGAAAAGTTCTGCGAAAGATTTATGGTTCTTTGCGCATTGGCCACGGCGAATATCGCATTCGATGGAACGATGAGCTGTACGAGATATACGACGACATTGACATAAAAGACGAATTGACGAAAACACTCCAGCTCTGAAAGTATTCGACGCTGTACCCGCCGGGGAAGCAAGGGAAGAGGAAGACCTCCACTCCGTTGGAAGGACCAAGTGGAGAAGGAATGTCCAATTGGCGCCACGTAGCAAAAAGAAGAAACGACTGGCGCGCTGTTGTTAACTCGGCTATAATCGCGTAAGCGGTGTCTACGCCAATTAAGAAGAAGAAGAAGAAGAAGAAACACCTTCTCCCCGAGCATACCTTTGCCTACAAGCGTCTTTTCGCGACGATGGCAAAAGCTAAAAATCCTAAAATGAACAATTTCTGATATTTGTATGAAAAGGAAAAAGTGACAACCCCGCAAATATATGTAAGTAGTCAAATATATTAGAATAAAATTAACAACATAGTTTATTTGTCGATATTCAAGTCGAGAAATGTGTCAAAGAAAATGTTCAATATTCCTCTGATTTATGTGTATAGTGGATCCCGGTTAAGTAGTACTCAGCTTAAATGAAAATCATCTCTCTTAACTGCCTATATCTTGCTGCATCTCAAGGTTTGTTTTTTGAAATACATACGCTTAAGTATCCGCACTCGCTTATGTGCCATATTATATTTTTATTTTTAACAAACCACAAAAATCTGTATCTTTGATTATGGCACATAACTGGGATTAAATGTATTTGTCAAGGAATGTAAAAAATATTTTTAGGCGGCTTGCAAAAATCTGCGTCGATTTGTATGCAAGCTCATCCATTTACATACATATTTACGCTAGTTTGTGGGTAAAGATGTTAGAGCGGCAAGGGAAGCGGTGACAATCGGCGATCGTTCGCTTTTTTTTCGGCACAACAATTTTTTCTACCAACAATACAATGTTGTGACGCTTTGTCGACGCGTCGGTCCGTCGACACTTTGACTCTTTGACAAACGTGAGTTTTGCCATTGGTTGTGCGTGTCAACGGAAATTTCGTATGAAGCATTGAGTGTACATATTTTCAAACATACATATGTTGCATGTAGACAAATTTACAAACATTATGCGTATGGTCTGTGATATTTATTTACATGCACACATAATTATATACGAGAACATGTGCGACCGCTAGATATTTTAAGATAATATCAAAACTTTTAATGTAAATGTATAAATTTAAAACTAATTACCTTAAACTTATATTAATTATTTAGGTAATAATACAAAATTTACTATATTTTTAATGATTTTATGGAATCATCATGAAATACATATGTAGGCAAATTTTAATATACTTACATACATACTTATATACTAAGTATATGCTTTGATACCAAATATATACCGGGCATCTATAAATTATATGCCGAGTCGGTTGCGCATAGAAGATAAACGAATCTGTAGGCGTACATTCCTTTACATTGAAATTAGCATATAATAGGTTGTCAAAAAAGTCTTGCGGTATTTTTATTGATTTTTTTTTTATTGAAATTGAAATGAATTTTTGAGGACTCATGCCCAGCTCTTGACCGATGCTACGGCTGCTACTATGCCGATCTCATTCGACCAATTCAGCGATTTTATCGCAATTTTCGACGACAGGCCTTCCGGAGCGTGGCGCATCTTCGACCACCTCTACACCAGAACGAAAACGTTAAAACCATCGTTGTGCGGTGGAAATGGAAACTGTATCGGCTCCATAAACTGCACAAATTTTATTGGCGGCTTGAGATGCATTTTTGCCTTTATCGTAGTAATACTGTAAAATATGCCGTATTTTCTCTTTATTTTGCTCCATGTTTGCGACGCTATAACTCACGAACGACTTAAAAGAAACGGCAATCAATCAAACACGTGTTAGCGCGTGAAATGAGCTTTCCATAAAGGTATAGCGTGACCCGATGCTACGAATAAAACTAGAACTACGCGCTTTCAGCGCCATCTAGCGAAAATACCGCAAGACTTTTTTGACAAATTAATATTTCTCATTTAACACCGAAAATGCTCAATTCTGCTATTTTCGAGTTCCCTGCTGCAAAACTCTGGTGAAACACGCTTAAAATTTGTCTGAGGTGAAACTCCCTTATCTCTGCCGAGTACCTCTGCGAAAAGTTACGATATCTAAAACGTGAACCTTCTCTATGATAAACGTTCTCTGCTGGCATGATGGCATACGTGAACGAGTAAAGAACGTACATATCCATTCGTTCGAATCGTCATTCGAACGTAAACCACCAATCTTAACAGACAAATTTTTTTAAATTTTATGTTTCTCTATAATTTTTAGTAATAAAGCACTTAAATAAAAAAAACATTGTATGGAATATCTCAATAACAATTAAAAAAAAAATTATTTATATGAAAAAATCTTTTGTATTTTAGTTGAAATTAAAAGTTAAATTATTTACCAGGTAAAGGACATATACATTTTTGAATTAAATTTATTAAAGAATACTTTATTTGGTCTCTTATCATTTGGTCGATTGCGGTGAGGCGGTTTGCTACCCCGGTGTCCATTTATTGTGTGTGATAATAATCGCAATTTTGAGGGTTGTAACTTATTGTAAATTTTATGCAGATGTTATGTAATGCCTCACAAACGTTGACAAATTTTCCACTTTTGTGGGGTGATACCTTCCTCTCTTGGCATATCCTAAAACTCTGCACCGTCTTTTTAAGATTCCAATGCTTTGTTCAACGATACATCTACAAAGAAAATTTTGTTAATGAGGATTCATAATTTTTTTTTTTTATACCTACGCTATTGTTATCTTTTAGCTATCTCCGCACTATTTTTTTATCCCCATCACTTTCACTAGAGCTCAAATAAAAACCAAAGTTGGATCCATTTTGATATTTAATTAGCTTTTGTTAGTTTATTGAAAATTTCGCAACACTTTTGACAGTTCCATATCTATTGTGACCTAAAACTACGATCCAAAGTAATGTGGAATTCAAAAACTATTGTGAATTGAAAATCCATTACGATCCGTTTGCTATCGTATGTCATAATGCCAATCACCGCATACGATTGACGTATCACGTAATTTTCTTTCGTATTTTTGCCGATCCGTGCACGAATGGAACGATTTGACCGCAACTTTCGCTGAAAACTACTTGAAAGCCACTCAATCTAATCGGTGCCTACTCTAGTTTAGTCGATATTAGAAGGAAGACATATTTTATCATCCCTAAATTCATTTGATAGTTGTATTATATTTCACATAGAAATAGTAGAAATCCATACCAACTTATCTTCAACACGATTTAATCGGTATCCCAAGGTTCCCTTTATATCTAGTAGGATTAGATATTTTTTTAACTGAACTCGCTATATCCGTTAAACAAATAAATTTGTGAATTCTCAATGAAAACTCATCGGAACAAACGATGTCGGTCAAAACAGCTGGGATTTAGAATGGCATCCCACGATTTCGAGGTTAAAATGGGTATGTACGGGTAAAGGAGGTCCTCTAGATCAAAAAAAAAATAAAAATATATATATATGTATATATATATATAGTTGCCGCAGAATTATTGTTTTTGAGATACATATTTGCATTTAAAGTTCGAAAATTCAACTATTTAAAATGGGAGTTTCTCCGATTTACAAGGAATTTTACACTAATCTTTTTAACTTTTATATCCACTAACACTTCTAATTCGGTTCGACACATTTGTTTGTTGTTACCATATTTTGGAATGGAATAAAAATAAGTAAAAAAGGAAAGATTATACCGTCAATATAAAATTCACTATTGTTTGATGATTAAGGTAAAATCTTTCAGAATTTTCATAATCTTGATAAATCCCGGTGTAGGATTGGCCAGGGTTATTTTTTTGAAACGCGGGTGAAGGCCTTCATAACACAAAAAGGAGTTCAACACGAAAGTACTGGTGTTGGTCGGACCAGAATAATTTTTTTTGAAGCGCGGCGAGGGCCGCCAATCCGAAAAGGAGAAGCGCGAAAGAACTGAAGACGCCCAGGTGTTAGTCCGATCAAGGTTAGTTTTTTTGAAGCACGGCCGAAGGCCTCTAACACAAAAATGAGTTCAACGCGATGGTACTGAAGACGGCTAGGTGTTGGTCCAACCAGAGTTATTTTTTTGAAGCGCGGCCGAAGGCCATCCACGCAAAAAATGAGTTTTACGTGAAAAAAACTTGAATCACCCCAGTGTTGAATCGACCAGGGTTATTTTTATGAAGAGCATCCGAAGACTACCAACACAGAAAGGAGGTCTATGGGAAAAACTAATAATGTTTTTTTTCTGCCATTGGGGTATTATATGTTTTCTTTATTTCTTTTGGTTCATTTGGAAAATATGTACATAAGGTAACATTGATTATTAATTAGTTTGCAACCCTTTTGTTATTGTGTGATCGAATGAAATTGAAAAAAGTTAAATATTCAATAAAAGTTATTTTTGCACTATTAATTATAAAATAAATAAGTAGAAATGATTTAGTGAAGTGTTCGTGGATTAAAAGTTTAAAATATAAGTGTAAGATTTATTATAAATCGGAGAAACACGCATTTGAAATAGTTAAATTTGCAACTTTAATTGCAAATATCTAAAACAAAACATAAGCCAGGGCCAACTATCTCCAGGACCTCCTCTATCCGTACATACGCATTTTAACAATGAAATCGGGGGATGCTATTCTAAAATTTACCCGTCAGAACTACTTACTTTGATTCCTCAACACGAATATAGTATTTTATATTTTGTATGAAGCTTTCACCAAATATTTGAGAATACTGTTGGGACATTTAATATATGTATGTATAGAAATGTAATGAAGTAGCTATTGAAAATTCTCAGGCGTTTTTGAAAAAGAAAATTGTTTGGGATGCGTGATTTTACTTATTTAATTTTTTTTTTTTTTGATATTTCACTTAGAAATTAACAATTGCCTGTACCGATAACTGCAACGAAATTTATAAGGAAAAAAGAGATATGCGTGCGAATTCGATTGCGGACTAATTACAATTAAATTCTTTATTCCAGCTCATATTTCATTTATCCTAAAACTTAAGTTAAAGGGATAAAACAGTTGGAATGTAAGTATGCATATTTGTACAAAAAGAGGTGAGTATGATTCATTTTATTAACTTATAGTAATAGATTAAGGTGAGTATGTTTAAAATTATTAAGGTAAGTATCTTTACGCAATAAAAATAAAACTTTATAATTCAAATATAATATTTAGAAAATTTATTTAATTTTAACTCAAAGTTTTTTCGTTTTAGCTTTGAAGATAAGTCGCTTGACGCGACAGTCAGTATATAAACCTACATAATTTCATTCACATTCGTAATTCTTAGCCTTCAATTATTCCTGTCATTTTATTCGTGTAATATTGAACGGCTCGGAAAGGTCCTTCCCGATCCTGATGGAGCTTTTGGTATTGCTCAACGTCAATTTACGCAGCCGCAATAGTTTTGTGGTGATACCAAAATCAGTCATTGCGGTATAAAGGCTCCTTTTCATGCTGTCAAAAGCAGCTTTAAAAACGACGAAGAAGTGGTCTGTGTCTGTCCTTATTTCATGGGTCTTTTCCAAGCTTTGGCGCATGATGAATTTCTGGTCAGTTGTTGATTTTTCACTGCTCCATCGTCATCAATTGGGGAATCGGGTTCGCCTTCTTCTGACGTTATGCTGCCTGCCATTCAGCAGGCTGGAGAAGTGTTTCCTCAATATTTTTAGTATGCTCTGGGCATTAGTTACCAGATTACTTCTGGGGACCCCTGTCGGCCTTGACTGCGACACAGCACTCCTCATCGTACCAGCTGTTATTTTGCTTTTTCCCAAAAACAAATGGTTTCGTTTGCAGATTTACGTAAGAAGCTTGAAATGCCGTCCAACAGATCCCTTACACAGAGTTGCTGATGAGTGATCTCAGAGAGCAAGAGTGAAAGTCGAGTAGGAAATCATACGGCTGTCTGTTAAGATTGCAGCTTTTTGACTTCGAACCTTTCTTGTGTTTGTTGATGTATGTTTTTTGCTGCGCAAAGGAGGGTGCAACAAGATTGTGATCCGAGTTGATGTGAGGACCGAGGAACGTACGCATGTCTAAACTGCTGGATACGTATCTTCCGTCTATCACAACATGATCGATCTGGTTGGTGGCTTTTCGATCCGGAGACAGCCAGGTAGATTGGCGAACTTTCTGTATTGGAATCTATTTATAAAGATAACCATATTTCGAGCCCCGGCGAAGTCGATCAGCCTCAACCCATTTAGGGATGTTTCATCATGGAGGCTGAATTTACCGACCGTTGTGCCAAAGATACCTTTTTCGTCTACCCTGGCGTTAAAGTCACCAAGCGCGAATTTGACATCTTGGCAGGGGTTGCCCCCATAGGTGCGCTCCAAGCGCTCATAGAAAGCATCTTTGGCCGTCCTTCTCTTCCGTCAGGGCGTGGGCATAAATCCGTTACATGTTAAAGAGCTTCGCCGGAACTTGGGGGCAGAGTCTCTCCCACCACGAATCCCACACCGCATTTGCGCTCCTTTATATGACCACTGTAGTAAATGCCACAAGAACTTACCTGCCTCAGTCCTTCTCGTCCATGGCACTTCTTGGACTGCGGTGTTGTCAGCTTTTGTGACGAGGACATCTACCAGCTGGGCAGCGGCACATTCCCAATCAAACAACCGGACATCCCAGGTGCATGCTCTTAAATCATTTATTACGTTTGCTATGGTCGTCACCAAAAGAGGGTTTCTCTTCTGAGGTTTTTCATTTATTGAGGGCGTTTTTTACGTGGCGGGTCCCAAACCCAACGCACAACCATAAGGAGGGATGGTTCACCATCTTATTTTAGCTCGCCTTCAAACGGATCTTTGGCTATCTAGAGGAAATTTTGTTTAAGACCGGAAGTCGTGAGCTTCTTGAGCCATATATGTATAATATAAAAAAATCGCTTGTGGCCACTTCCAAGTGAATGGCAATCAGAGGACTTTCCTCACTAGCGTGAACTTTTACACTTGACTACATCCTCCAAAATAATTATTCATCAATACTATTTTCCAAACAATTTAATTCTATCCCAAGTTTGTTTATTTTTTTGCTGCGTAGTGCAGTTGCTGTACATATTTGACAACAATTTCAAAATAACAATGGAAAAAACTAACATTATTTGTACCGACTGTATCAAACATATTGAAGACAATTTTTATAATTACTACAGTATATCGAGACAGGCAATCCCGCGTTGTGAGAGAGCAATCAGCTGAAACGTTTCTACAGTAAAAATCCAAATGCTACGGTATCCTACGGCAAAGCGGAAGGTAGAAGCGTTATTGCCTGATCATTTACATTGCGCTCCCATAAGATAGGTCCTATCAGCTGACACGGGCCACGGGGTTTACGTTTTTCGCTGATCCAGCTATAAGGAAACGAAACGAGTACTTTCAATGCCATTCTTTTCTGTCTCGAAAATTTTGCAAAAAGCTGCAAAGGTATAAGATTCAATACAATTCAAAAAGCATAAGGTGGGATCAAGCGGTTTAGCCCATTAGGTCATCATAGTTAGTTCCTTAAAGTGATTTTTGTTGTTCGCTGCTCTAACTTGACGAAATATTTAAATTAATGAAATTGTGTTCCGATTTTTATAAAAATAAAGAAAAACTGCAAAAGACGGCAGTGACATATCGAGCACCTTATGTACACATATTCGTTGTTGCCATACTAACTGTTCACTTGACTGAAATACTTGCAGGAATGCTTTGTTCAAAGCGAAATTTTTTGTAAATAAGTAAATAAAAAATAAATACATAAAATTTGTTAAAAGTGTTATTTTATTTATATATTAATATATTTTTTCTTCTTAATTTAACAATTTATTAATAGCAACACTACAGCTGTCAATTATCGTCGTCAAATTTAGAAACAGTTTCAATTTAGCGATAACAGCAAGACTGCTGCCGTGAAGTTGTGCTGATAATGTTTACCTCAATTCAGTAAGCAGTCTCTAGTCATTATTTAAACACTATTTGAGACATCTGGAAGTAAAGTCTCAAATTGTGACCAGTTAGTAGTCGGAACATACAGCCCTATTCTCATGCCCTCACAAAAATCACCACACTCACTATAGTGATGTTTCTCACTATAGTGAGGGTTACCTTATGCAGGCGAAAATTCAAAAGCTCAAATGCTCACTATTATCACAAATATTTGTGACGTGTGAAAGCAGCCATCATAATACAAATTTACCTCAATATTTGTAATTTTTTAAAAAATATTTGAGTGTTATAACTAGCATGGAGGAACTGTTCTATGTGTATGCGGCAATTCCTGAGGAGAAGGAATCAGGGGGTAGGAGGAAAATTTTGAAGGGTTTACGAGACAAAAGCGATCCTTTTACTATGCAAGACACAATATTTATAAATACATTTCGATTCCCAAAATCGCTATGTAAAGTACTTATAGGTGAATTGGTGCCGCATGATGTGCAGAAATTGAGTATATCTTTTGATCTGCGTTTCCTGGCGTGTTTGTATTTTTACGGGCATGGCTCTTACCAAAAATGCGTTGGTAATACTTATATGCTCTCTATGAGCCAGTCCTCTGTGTCTAGAGCTCTGCACTTTATTTCGAAATTAATTGTGGATGTTAAGGGCAGTGAAATTTATTTCCCTTCAAGCGCGCAGGATGTTTCAGATACAAAGGAGGGGTAAAATAAATTAATAAAAATAAATATAAATAAATAAATAAATTTTTTCTTAAAGATTTTACACGAAATTTGGGATCAAGGGCACAATCGGCGCAATCGATTGTACCCATATTGGGATTGTTTCACCCTCAAGCACAGACGCCACTACTCCTCTCTCACTTTTCATGAACCGGAAAGGATTTTACAGCCTTAATGTAGAAGCAGTACGTAATGTTCTATACTATACAAACTACTTACCAATCCTTCTATTAATACATATGTATATATTTGCATTTTTGGCAGGTTTGTGATCTTCGACTTCTGTTCACTGCTGTCAACGCGAGATATCCCGGGTCTTGCCATGATTCTGGTATTTGGACCACATCCCCAACACGTATGCACCTCACAAGTACCTATAATATGCAAAGTGTTCGTGGTTGTTAGGTGACCAGGGATATCCATTGGAGCCATGGCTGTTAAGGCCAGTCGCTGAACCTTCAAATGCAAGGGAAGTGCGTTACAATAAGTTGCACGCCAAAGCACGTAATACCATTGAGAGAGCCTTTGGTGTTTTGAAGTCACGATTCCGGTGCCTCTCAAAACACCGCATTCTTCATTACAGCCCTGAAAAAGCGGCTTTGATTCTTCACAACATTTTACTGAAGCATGGTGTGGCTGCAGACCTTGGCTTCGAAGAAGTTTTAGAAGAATCGCAAGACACCGAAATTGTTTTCGAAAACCTCAATTTTAGGGAGGGTGCTAGAGTAAGAGAACGTTACATCATGTCTTTATAATATACTTACATATGTATGTATATATTTCCAGTGGCGTTATGTACTATAAATATAAGTATATACATATATGTAAGTTACTTACTGTCTCTGTACATTTTACTTCTTCTAAGAATGAATAAAAAGACATCTACATATGTTTAAATAATTCATTTTATTTTATTTAATTTTTTTTTTATTTTTTTACATTTTTATTATTACTTATTTAATTTTTCAGATAATTTAGACATAACCTCTGACAGAGAGGTTAGTGCTTGTGCCATTTGGTTCAGCACCCCTGTCATCTGCACATTTTGCTCTACAATTTTCCTTTGTAGAGCAATGGCCTCCTCCTCTCGCTTTTCTCGATCCTCCATTTTTTTTAGCACTGCTCCAAGCACTTTCGCTGCAGTCAATTTTTCAGAAGGGATGTAGGAAGGCGATGGCATAGGAGAAGATAAGATGGGAGGAGATAAGGAATCTGGAGGTGAAGGTTGGGAAGAAAAATTTAGAGAAAGAACAGGAAATGCTGGAGCAGGCGAAGCGACTGTTGGTGAGGGTGCTGGAGCAGGAGATGGGACTGTTGGTGAGGGCGCTGGAGCAGGCGATGTGACTGTTGGTGGTGGCGAGGAAGCTGGAGCTTGCGCTGTATTTAAATACAACGGCAAAACCTGTGAGTATAAAACGGACCAATTATTGCCTCATGTAATAATAAAACATATAGTCCGACAAATATTAAATTAAAATATTACCTGGTGACCCAAAGTCGCAACACTCGGCAATCTATCCACGGCTGCTGCCCCAAAAGTTGAAGTTGCTTGCTCCTCGAATTCGGTCATTCCATTTATCGGAGAGCCTCTCCAGCCGCTTCTGCATGTGCCGACCAAAATATTTGCAGCCCTTGAGGGTTGGTCGGAGTTAGCTTCCCCCGTTGCAACTCAGGATACTGCTTACAAAAGATTATATAATGTTGCAGCTGCTCCTGAGTTGTCCTTTCCGTTTTTGTACTCCTAGGAATATATGATATTATTATATATATATGTATGTTTATTTAAAATTTGCAAAATTACTTACATATGCTGATTATCCATTTTTGTTTGTTTATTTTTATTAAAAGAGCTGGTTGACAGCAAAAGGCTCTTTACCTCACGTGGTGACTTTTTTAAGCTTTTTTCTTATGAGGTTTGAGCAAGAATAGCCTCACAAAATATGCCTCACAAGAAATCTCTCAGGGGCTGATAGTCTCTAGTCTGTAGTCACAACAGATTTACTCAAGTTTGTTACCTCGAAGTAAGTAAGCATGTAATAAAACCAATAAGAATTATTATCTTCCATTTTTAGTATACATCACTTATAAAGATCATCATATGTAGATATTAATCGATTGCCGGATTTTATATGTGGTACGCAACTCAAACACATAAAAGTTAAAAAAAATCAAATAAATTTGTAACTATTCTGATTCAAAGACAAAACGACAGTAGAAACAGTAGAAAACCTTTTTTGTTTCTGGGAGGTGAATAGCGGGCATTTTGTATGCGGTAACGGTAACAACGCAGTGATGTACATATTGAAGTAAATAAAAGGCAAAAAATACAAATATTGTTATTTAATATAAATCAAAACTGATTTATTTATGGTATATTTTTATTAACAGATGGTTTAAACGTCATAATGTGTCATATTTCGTTCTTAAAACATTACGGGTATTCTCTTGCTCTTTGTTTGCCCCCTTGCACGGTGCAAGAATTGCATAAATTTTCTCTTGGTGCACCGGCACAACAACAAATACACGCAGAAAATTATTTGCAATGGCTGTAAAATATGTCAGACCAATGTCACGTGCAAGCATGATACGGACCCAAGCATGGCTCGACTCATGATACGGGCCCAAGCATGGCTCGACTCACACAGCCTCCAGCTCGCTACGGAAAAAACAGAGCTACTGCTGCTAACAAATAAGCACATACCTCTCGAAGTAACCATGCATACGACTACGGATATTCTTAGGACAAAAAAAGCAGTTAATTACCTAGGCGTAAGACTGGACCCCAGACTAACCTTCTGGGTACAAATCCAGCACGCCGCAGGAAAGGCAGCGAAGATCACCTCTCAACTGAGCCGACTAATGGCCAACATAGGAGGCCTCAGTCAAGAAAAAAGAAAGCTCCTAATGTCGACAACAATCAGCGTTTTATTATACGGAGCTGAGATATGGGCAGATGTACTTAAAAAGAAAAACCGGCGTAAGGTAGCGGCCAGAGTGCACCGCACAGCAGCCCTCAGAGTTGCATCAGCCTACCGAACAGTGTCCGGCGAGGCAATATTAGTTATAAGCGGAAATGCCCCAATTGACCTTCTAGTACACGAAAGGAAAAAGCTGTGGGAGCTAAAGCAGTCATCCGATAACAACAAAAGCGCAATAGAACAAATAAACAAAGAAACATTAATAACATGGCAACAAAGATGGGACACCGAAAGTCGCGGCAGATGGACGGCCAGGCTTATAAAAGATCTAGACTCATGGACAGGCCGAAAATTCGGAGAGGTAGATTTTTACACAACCCAGCTGTTATCCGGTCACGGGTACTTCAAAAAGTACCTCAACAGAATGGGAAAAGTCGAAGAGCCGTCATGCCTATATAACGACGCGACAGAAGACGACGCTGAACATACGTTCTTCGAATGTGCGCGCTAGCAAGGAGAACACACCGCTGTAGAGGACCTGGTTGGCCCAATAAACGCGGACAATTTAGTCAGCGTTATGTTGGAAAGTGAAGAAAACTGGGGCATCATCAAGAAATTCGCTGCACTCTTGCTACGCAGCAAAAAGCGGGACCTGGACGCAGGTGAGCAGATGTAAATCTCTCAATGAGAAAAATGGAACGCCACCCTGAAGTAATGCAAACGCGGTCCCAGGGTGGGCGACGGTTCCTTAGAAGGAAAACAAGTTTTAAATAGATTTTATAATTTCTATTTAAATTATAAAGATTTGTTACAGTTTTTTTATTAAAAATGTATGCAGAAGGTGCGCCAATTCACAATAGCCGTGCATAATAGTCATTCACACTAAATTGACCGAATCAGCCGTTCATATATCACTAGATTCTGCAATGGGTGCTCTCGTGCCCTTGTATATTTCGGCATAGTATTTTTTGCAATCTGCAATCTTGCAAGAGCAAGCAAATACCCCTTATGTTTATTTTTGTCCAATGACAAGTAAAAATATAAGCACCCATTGCAGAATCTAGTGATATATAAACGGCTGATTTATTGAGAATGACTATTGTGAATTATCGCAACTTCTGCATTCATTCTTAACAGAAAACTGTAACAAATCTTTATAAGTTAAGTAGAAAATTTAAAATCTATTTAAATTTACCTTCCCCAACAATTTACCGGCGAAATATGTCTATATGTAAAATGACAGGTAGCACAGGATTGCAATTATTTTTTACGTGACCTTACACGAAAATAAACATGGGTTTTGGTCTGACATATTTTACAGCCATTGCAAATATTTTTTTGCGTGTGCTTGTTGTTGTGCCTTTGCATCAAGAGGAAAATTCTGCAATTCGTGCACCGTCCACGATATCTACCCTAATATCTATTAAAGTGTTGCTCATCAAACTTTACAATTTATATGATGCTTAATTGCTAACACAACACCCTGATAACCATGAATGTAGCGAAAAAAATGTTGCATAACACCTTTAGATCGTCTAGAGTTGAGTATATGTATATAAACATAGCAAAGTTTTTACTGCATCTACTGAGGCAATATTTTATACTTATTTTAATTGCGAATTATATTGGCTTTTCGGAGGCGTTATAGAAGATTTAATATTTGTTATCGACAGCGTTATTTTTATTCAGTTTTATTTACATCTTTAAATATCGAAATGTAACAGCTGATTAGATCCGCTAATTTTATGATTATTTAAAATCTCAAATTTAGGGACTTGTGACCTTATCAAAGTACAGGGATCGAATCGTTACATCCGTGCACGGATCGACAAACAGACGAAAGAAAATTACGTGATATGTCAATCGTATGCGGTGATTGGCATTATGACAAACGATAGATCGTAATGTGTTTTCAATTCACAATAGTTTTTAAACTCCACATTGCTTTGGGTCGTATTTTTGGGTTACAATAGATGTGGAACTGTCAAAACTGTTGCAAAGTATTTAATTATTATTATTAATTTATTACTAATTATGTATCGAAATGGATCCGACTTTGTTTTTTTTATTTGAGCTCTGGTGAAAGTGATGGGGATGAAAATATAGTGCGGAGGCTGCTAAGAGATCGTAGCAATACTTTGGCACTGCCTAATACAGCGTAGGTATCAGGAATAATGGGATGTCCAACTTATTCCAGTGTGAGAGCTCCTCAAAATAAGCGTTTTTTATAACATTTTCCATTATGGCCAGATCGTACAAAATAACAATTTTTGGGCATTTATTAACCCAACACACGTAAAACGTATAAAAATTACTAAATAGTGGTTATTTATTATATGCAGAAACTATTTAAATCTTTTTAAAGAATATTAGAACAACTGACTTTTGTCCTTTCAATATCCAATAAAAGGATTTAAGCTTGTTAGCTCTAAATCATTAAATATTTTTAATCATTTTCCATTGAAAATAAAACTATGATGCTTCAAATTACAAAACGTTTCATAAAATATCTTTAAATTTCACAAATTTCTTTAATATTCATTGTTTTACATTTTTTATAAGAGGTCTTGAACGATGCAACAAATCCCTCCGTTTATATATTTTTTTGGTAAGATTTCAATTTGGCCATCGCTCGTTTCCAATTGCTGAACGTCAAAACCTCCTCAATCCAGTCAACTGTGAAAGTTTAGGTGGTTTTGACGTTTAGCAATTGTTCTCTCACTTCCAGTGAGAGCTCTCCTCGCGGACAGTTCTTACCGCCGGACAGCTCTCCTTAGCGAACAAATTTCTTGGTCCCAAAATTTGTGCCTTGTTTCAGGAAGGAATCATGCTCCCTTAAGCGGGCACCCCCTTGGACGGACGCGGATACTTTTTTATTATGAAATATTTCCCATGAGCGGACAACTCTCTCTTCAACTTCACCATTTATCTTGCTTTATGCAGTTTTTAAATCATTAGTCGGCAAACGCATACAACCATAATTTAGAGTTTGTGTGGGTGAGTTGCTCTCTTTTCTCTCCCAAATTGTTATACAGTTTTGTCATAACTATGTACAAATTTATAAACAAGCAAACAAGAAATCATATTGAAATACTTCATCAAACTGCCGTGGCTAGCAACGTGCGTCAGAAAAGTAATGTGCGGTACACTCTGAACACATAGAGAGCAACACATTTCAAGCGACATCTGTCAAATATTAAAATACACACGTTCTTATGGACACAGTTAAGTAGTTATGCAGCAGTCTCAATAACTGTGTGCATAAGAAATGCGTATTTTAATATTTGACAGATGTCGCTTGAAGTCTGTCGCTCTCTATGTTTTCAGGTCGTTAAGCTGTGATTCCCCACATTTTGTTCATAGACAAAAAATGTCGCAGCTACTGCGATTAACCGTTACTTTAGAAATGGGGTTTTTTCATGTTGTACTATTTTGATTAACGTTAGTTAAAAACGATCACTTGTGTGTAACTATTAATCAGAATGTCATCGCGAAATTGTCGCAGACACCGCTTACGCGATTATTGCCGAGTTAACAACAGCGCGCTAGTCGTTTCTTCTTTTCGTTACGTGGCGCCAATTTGATATTCCAAGCGAAGCCAGGTCCTTCTCCACGTGGTCCTTCCAACGGAGTGGAGGTCTTCCTCTTCCTTTGCTTCCCCGGCGGGTACAGCGTCGAATACTTTCAGAGCTGGAGTGTTTTCGTCCATTCGGACAACATGACCTAGCCAGCGTAGCCGCTGTCTTTTAATTCGCTGAACTATGTCAATGTCGTCGTATAACTCGTACAGCTCATAGTTCCATCGAATGCGATATTCGCCGTGGCCAATGCGCAAGGGACCATAAATCTTTCGCAGAACTTTTCTCTCGAAAACTCGCAACGTCGGCTTATCAGTTGTTGTCAATGTCCAAGCCTCTGCACCATATAGCAGGACGGGAATTATGAGTGACTTATAGAGTTTGGTTTCGGTTCGTCGAGAGAGGACTTTACTTCTCAATTGCCTACTCAGTCCGAAGTAGCACCTGTTGGCAAGAGTTATCCTGCGTTGGATTTCGAAGCTGACATTGTTGGTGGTGTTTACACTGCTTTCACGATAGACGAAATTATCTACGACTTCATAGTTATGACAGTCAACAGTGACGTTAGAGCCAAGTCGCGAGTGCGACGACTGTTTGTTTGATGACAGGAGATATTACGTCTTGCCCTCGTTCACTTCCAGACCCATTTGCTTTACTTCCTTGTCCAGTCTGGAGAAAACAGAACTGACGGCACGAGTGTTGAGGCCGATGATATCAATATAATCGGCATACGCCAGCAGATGTACACTCTTATAAAAGATTGTACCTGCTCGGTTAAGTTCTGCAGCTCGAATTATTTTTTGCAGCAGTACTTTGAAGAAGTAGCACGATAGGGACTCGCCTTGTCTGAAACTTCGTTTGGTATCGAACGGCTCGGAGAGGTCCTTCCCATGAATATTTTACTTTAATAATAAAAACGTCGTTTGGTATCGAACGGCTCTGGGAGGTACTTCCCGATCCTGACGGAGCTTTTGGTGTTGCTCAACGTCAGCTTACACAGCCGTATTAGTTTGGCGGGGATACCAAATTCATCGCGGCATAAAGGCAGCTCCTTTCGTGCAGTCAAAAGCAGCTTTAAAATCGACGAATAGGTGGTGTGTGTCGATTCTGTTTTCACGAGTCTTTTCTAAGATTTGGCGCATGATGGAGATCTGGTCGTTTGTTGACTTTCCAGGCCTGAAACCACACTGATAAGGTCCTATCAGTTTGTTGATTTTGGACTTTAATTTTTGACACAGTGCGCTTGATAGAACTTTATATGCGATGTTGGGGAGGCTTATTCGACGGTAGTTGGCGCAGATTGTGGGGTCTCCATTTTTGTGGATTGGGCAGAGCACACTTAATTTCCAATCGTTGGGCATGCTTTCGTCCGACCATATTTTACAAAGAAGCTGATGCATGCTCCTTATCAGTTTTTCGCCGCCATGTTTGAATAGCTCGGCCGGCAATCCGTCGGCCCCCGCTGCTTTGTTGTTCCTTAGACGGGTAATTGCTATTCGAACTTCTTCATGGTCGGGCAATGGAACGTCTGCTCCATCGTCATCGATTGGGGAATCAGGTTCGCCATCTCCTGGCGTTGTACGTTCACTGCCATGTTCTCTCCATAATTTAAGTATGCTCTGGGCATCGGTCACTAAATCACCTTTGGGGGTTCTACAAGAGTATGCTCCGGTTTTGAAACCTTCTGTTAGCCGCCGAATTTTTTCGTAAAATTTTCGAGCATTACCCCTGTCGAACAGCTTATCAAGCTCTTCATACTCACGCATTTCGGCCCTTCTCTTTTTCTGTCTACAAATGCATCTCGCTTCCCTCTTCAACTCTCGGTATCAATCCCATCCCGCTCGTGTTGTGGGCGATCGTAACGTTGCGAGGTAGGCAGCCTGTTTTCTCTCCGCTGCGACACGACACTCCTCGTCGTACCAGCTGTTCTTTTGCACTTTCCGAAAACCAATGGCTTCGGTTGCAGCTGTACGTAAGGAATTTGAAATGCCGTCCCACAGTTCCCTTATACCGAGTTGTTGACGAGTGCTCTCAGAGAGCAGGAGTGCAAGCCGAGTAGAAAATCGTTCGGCTGTCTGTTGCGATTGCAGCTTCTAGACGTCGAACCTTCCTTGTGTTTGTTGGCGTGCGTTTTTTGCTGCACAGAGGCGGGTGCGAATCTTGGCTGCAACAAGATAATGGTCCGAGTCGATGTTAGGACCTCGGAGCGCACGCACATCTAAAACACTGGAGACGTGTCTTCCGTCTATCACAACATGATCGATCTGGTTGGTAGTTTTTCGATCCGGAGACAGCCAGCTAGCTTGATGAATCTTTTTATGCTGGAATCTAGTACTACAGATAACCATATTTCGGGCCCCTGCGAAGTTAATCAGCCTCAACCCATTTGGGGAAGTTTCGTCGTGGAGGCTGAATTTACCGACCGTAGTGCCAAAGATACCTTCTTTGCCCACCTTGGCGTTAAAGTCGCCAAGCACGATTTTGACATCGTGGCGGGGGCAGCTCTCATAAGCGCGCTCCAAGCGCTCATAGAAGGCATCTTTGGTCACATCGTAATTCTCTTCCGTCGGGGCGTGGGCGCAAATCCGCGATATGTGGAAGAACCTCGCTTTGATGCGGATTGTGGCTAGACGTTAATACACCGGGGTGAATGACAGTACTCTGCGACGGAGCCTCTCTCCCATCACGAATCCCACACCAAATTTGAGCTCCTTTATTTGGCTACTGTAGTGAATGCCGGACTTTCCTCAGTCCTTGACCCGTCCATCCCATTTCTTGGACAGCGGTGATGTCATCCTTCACTCTAACGAGGACATCAACCAACTGGGCAGCGGAACATACGAATTGCCGATTTGCCAGTTGATTGGAAATCGAACAAAAAGGCGTAGATGACAACAGAAATTATGACAGTAAGGTTACGACAACTTGACACAAAAATGAAATTTCGCAACAGGAATATTCTTTTAGTTTTAGATAATGCTGCCTCGCATTTTCTACCTCCTAATACAACATCCATATGTCAGCCCTTTGATCAGGGCATAATACAAAATTTTAAATTCCTATACAGAAGCTTCATTATAAAAGATGTGCTATCAAATATTGATACAGCTAAATCCGTATTAACATATTTATTTCCTTAGTGGAGGGAACGTTGTACATATTTGTTTTTTTTTTTTTCCTCAACACGCTCTATTGGGCGGACATCTCCCTTAGACGAACAAAATCGCTGCGACCGTCAGAGTCCGCTTGAGAGAGCTTTCACTGTATATGTTTAATGCAATCTGACGTCAGAGCAGTACCTCCAGTGCTACAATTAGCAACCACGCTCTTACATTCGGCTAGCGGTGGATACCAGCACAGTGTAGGCAGTGACTATTTGATTGGGATTTGTAAAAGCACCGTTTCGAAGCTGACATCCCAAGTGCTTAAACAAATGGAAATGAAGGTGTGCCAACAGCTTATACGGTTTACACCAGCGGATTCCCTTACGAGTAAAAAGTGGTTTGTGCAGCAATATAAAATTCTATGTGGTATTTAGTAATATTACTAAATACAAAGAATTTTTAGTTATTGGGTGTGTTGATGGCACCCACATCGGCTTACAAAAACCCACAGTAAAAGAGCGTATGTACTTCAATAAAATAGGCTACCATAGTATCAACGCTATGATAGTAAGTTGCTATTATAATATATTTCGTGAAATATATGTATATTTGTTACATTTTCGATTATCAGATATGTGATCACACGTACAAAATTTTGGCTATTATTAACTGTCAATACGAAGGTGCAGCCTACGATTCATTTGTTTGGAAACACTCGGACCAGAGAAGAGTTATGGAAGAATAATTTCAACACAACAGGAATAAAAATTCATGCTTTTAGGTATATTTTCTTTTACCACATTGATTTTATTTAGATTTTAACAGAGGAATCTGGCTACGGATTGGAACCATGGTGCATAACTCCTTACAGAAACGTTTCGGATGGTGCAAATGAAGCTATGTTCAATGAATTTCATTCCAAGGCAAAATGTATTGTCGAACGAACTACTAGAATCTTTAAAGGGCGCTGGAGAATTTTAGGATATGGCAAGAGAGGAAGGTACCATCACACAAAAGTGGCAAGATTTGCTAACGTTTGTGCGGCATTACAGAACATCTGCATAAAATTTAAAATAAATTATGATCCTCAAAATTACGATTCGGGGTAGCGAACTGCCTCACCGCAATCGGTCAAACAATAAGAGGTCAAATAAAGTATTCCTTATTAAATTTAATTTGAAAATGTCTATGTCTTTAACCTTGTAAATTTTTTTGATGTGAAACATCTATAGGCGCGGGTAACATAATTTTCGCCGTGGTGATCGCCACGCTATATTACGTAGTAGTCTATACGTAGTCTATATGTAGCATATATATATACAGTAAGTATATTTTTACGCGCCTTGCAAAAATCGGTGTCGATATGTATGCAAGCTCATACATAAACATACATATTTACACTGGTTTGTTAGAGAGGCTGTTACGATCGTTCGTTTGTGTTTTCGGCACAGCTCGGATTTTCTACCAACAACACAATGTTGTGACGCTTTGTTGTCGCGTCAGTTCTTCGACACATTGACTCTTCGACAAAACGTGAGCTTCGCAAATGGTTGTATGTGACAACGGAGATTTCGCATGAAGCAATAAATGTACACATTACATACAAAGTTGTGTGTAGACAAATTTACAAGTATTATACCTATGGTCTGTCATATTTTCTTACATGCACACATAATTACATACATATGTACGTGAATATGAACGACCGCTTGGTCTTTTAATATGTCATCAGACATATAAGTCTGTTATTACACGCGTCAACTTTTGTTGCGGCAATTCTTGGTTTATAGGGGAGGGGGCGACGAGGAGAGGAGAATCGCGCCGAGTTTCCAGTGTTCAGCAACACGCTTTGTGTTCTTATTCGTAGCAGTTCGCTGCGACGTTTTTCGGCATTCGTGTTCTTTTTTTCGTAGTACATACATAGTTGCATTTGCTTATATTTTTTTTAAATTAATATTTTGAATATATTTAAAAAATTTAATTTCATCTTTTATTAAGTAATTTGAAATTATGTATACAAATATACACAATATAATATAAATATTTTAGAAAATGGAATATGACGAAAAAATCGAATTAATTAAAGATATTGTGAAATGTATAGAGGAAGCCATACAAATTGATTCAGACGATAGTGAAAAGGGCCTGTTATATAATCTTTGTTTTAATTTTGAATTTTAAATAAAATGTATTTTTTAATTGACAGAACTGATTAACATATGTGATAGAGTGGCCAAAATACCTATGAGAAAAGGAAACGACAATGGGTTAAAGTATGGAGAACAAACAAGGCGCAAGCAGGTTCACATTCATTTTTAATGAACGAACTACTGCACATTGATGTAAATGGACACAAAAATTATCTAAGAATATCAGAGACGCAGTATAATTTCATATTATCTGCAATACAGGACGACATAATGAAGCAAGATGCTGTGATGCGAGCTGCCATTTCTGCAACGGAAAAGCTGTCACTGACCCTCCGTTTTCTCGCAACGGGTAAGTTTAAAATTAAACTTTTTCGCATTCTAAACAGAAATTTAAAAAAACTTAATATTTTTTTTATATTTTATAGTAGAATCCTTTCAAAGCTTAAATTTTTGGTCAAAAATTTCGCAGCCAGCAATTAGTGGAATTCCCGAATGCTTCTACCAAATATATTAATTTTTCAATTAGCGCTTTCATTTCATAAACACTGTAAATTAACATCCTCATGCTTCAATATCCAAATAACAACGCAACAGGCATTAAGTGTAGCGTAGCCGCACAGCAGAAAAATTTGAGAAAATTATATGAAAGAGAACGAGAAAGGAACTCGAACAGAATTGCGCAACACAAATTGCTCGTGTGAACGTAATGGGCGACAGCAAAAGAGAATCGCCCGAGAATTAGCAACAAAAGTTGACGCGTGTAATAACAGACTACTTATTTGCCAAGCAAATAAATATGTATGTAAATATATAACTTATTAAACCTACATACATTAATTAAATATTTACGTAATAATACATGCAGAATTGATCATTTTCGGTGTTAAATGAGAAATAAAATGCTAATTTCAATGTAAAGAAATGTACGCCTACAGATTCGTTCATTTTCTATGCGCAACCGACTCGGCATATAATTTATATATGATCCGTATATACATATTTGATATCAAAGCATATACTTAGTATATATGTAAGTATGTATGTATGTACATATATTAAAATTTACGGCACGATTCCGATTACTTTGGCGGAGGGGTAAAAAAACCGAATTTCCGTATAAATAGGGTATGTGCGGATAGGGGAGCTTCTCCAGAGAAGAAATATCCAAAAATAATAAAAAAATAACTTTTACTTTTTAAAATATTCACGATTAAAAGTTAAAAAATTTGCACTAATAACACATGGTATTTCTCTATGTTTCACTGAATTTTTTTACGTTTTTCACTCTGTATATTTAAATATACACTCTAAACATTGAAATAAGTTAACATTTGACTTTTATTTTGCTACATTTTACCTAAATTTATTAATTTAGAAATCACTTAGAACACTCATCGTTGAAAAGGTTAGATTGTTTACAATTATGAGGAAAACGGGCCTTGTCTCATCTTAAACAGCATATACTTATGTAGGATTTTTAACAAATTTTCTTTGTTTGTTTTTTCGCGTGATTCTTTTTTCTATATTAACTATATACAAAAAAATACTCTATCCTCTTTCTGCGTAGGAGGCCTTCGGCCGCTCTTTAAAAAAATAACCCTGGTCGAGCGAATACCCGGGGTGACTGAAGTACTTTTGCATAGTACTCCCTTCTGCGATAAAATAAAAAAAATATATTGAGTTTCGTTATAAAGTGGTGATATTTTTTGGTTATCTTGCACTGATATTGAAACAAAATTTGAGTTTTCGTTATGAAATGGTTAAATTTTGGTTATTATATCTGTCAGCGCTTTCCATTTATTTTTGATAATACGTTTGTTTTGTATATTAGGTGACAATATATATACTATTATTATTTAATATTATTATATAATATTACTTATTTGTTTATTAAATTAAATAAAGAACATATCTATATGAATGGATAGAGGAATTTTTGGGAAAAAAGGAATTTCAGCGAATTTTCTTATAATGGCAGCGCTCCATTTCGTCGTAACTTTTAGCACACACATCATGTTCACTACGTGTGTAAAATGTAATGTTTAAAATAAAGATTTCTAATATAATATATAAGTTTAAGGAAATTAGTTTTAAACTTATGCATTTACATTAAAAGTTTTGATATCATCTTAAAAGATCTAGCGGTCGCACATGTGCTCATATATAATTATGTGTACATTTAAACAAATATGACTAACCATACACAAAATGTTTTTAAATTTATCAACATATGTCCCTGCAAGACGGAGGTAACAGATTGCACAAACACATTGAAACATTTTCAGCTGTTCACTAACACTGTTACATTTTCTGGAATTTTCAATTGAATGGGAGATTACGTAAGTAAGATAGAGAAGAACTATCGACATTCTAAACATATTGTAATGTTAACTTGCTAGAAAAGGAAAGACGAATACCCAATTTTTCAAGAAGAAGAAAAAGAAAAGCGCAGTTTATTTTGGATTTTAAAGAGGTAAGTTTGTTACATGATAATTTAATATTTTATAATTAATTTCTATTATATATATATATATATATTTTTAATTTCTTTTTTGTAGAGAAATCGAAAAAGCTTCACAAGGAGAAAAAGGTAAGCATTGTGAATTGAATGTTGTGTGCATAATTAAACATTTTAATATTACAGGAATCATTTGGAGAATTCAAATATATTGCGTACAACAGACAAATAAGGGAGTAAGTTTTAAATTATTAAAATTAAATAGTGCATATTTATTTCAAATATATATTATAATTGTGTCGACTTTAGAATACCGTCCCAGGATTTCGGGAATAAAATGGGTATGGTCGGATAGAGGAGGTTCTTCAGATCAATATTGCATCCTTTAGTTGATGTGAAATAAATATAATTCAACAATAAGTTTAATATTAAGAAAATGTACACGAATTAGTGAAGTGCTAGTGAACATAAAAAGCGAAATATAAGTGCAAAATTAATTTTAAATCAAAAAATACGTTCTTCAAATAGTCGTAATTTTCAGTTTTAAACGCAAATATCTCGAATATTCCCGCGAGTATAACTATATATATTCTTGAACTGGATAACCTCCTCTATAACTAAAAATGTTCATTTTTTCGTCCAAGATATTTGTTCGTATGCAGAATATCTAAAATTGCTTAAAATAAAATAGTATTTGCTTTATAAAAATACATTTATGTTTTTCAGATATAATCCAGAAGCTGGATGCCATTGAGACCCGTCTCACTGCAATTGAAAAGTCCCTAACAGACAAAGTAAGTAACGCAGTATTACATTACCAAATTAACACAGAAGCTAATTTTTATATTTTAATTTTCTAGATGCCAGAGAAGGCCGAGGTGCAGGCGGTGATTTGGAGGACGAGCATTACGTGGAGCTCGCTTCGAAACTGCCCATATCATCGGAAGAGCACAGGGCGCAAAAGGCAGTGTGGACGGCGTACTGCGCCGTAGTTGTAAATACATATTAGTTCTAAGTTGTACTATACCTATTAATTTTACGTTGTAAATATTAGTTTTAAGTTGTATAAATTAGTTTTAAGTTGCATATATTAGTTTTAAGTTGTATATATTAGTTCTAAGTTGAAGTTTCTTATTTTACTTTAACAAATATGAATTTTTAGCATTATAATTTTTATACTGAAATAACTTGTATTATTTTTCTGCCGAAAGCAATAATAATAGGCATATTACTTATATTTATTATATTTAACTAAATATCTGATTTTGATTTTATTATTAAATAAAGCGAGATTAAAAAAAAAACTGAATTTTATTTAAAATAATTGAATTTGCTAGAAGTAACAAATGGGTAACAGATAATCTCTTTACTGCTTGTTCTTGTTAACATGCTTATACGTTATAGGTAACAAACTGATAACGAAAATAATAACACTAACAGATATTCGGGTAACAAATACTTTTTGTTATCCATAACACACAGGTAAGCTATGCGCTAACAAAAGAATTTGTTACCCGTAACATACTGTGAAGAGATTTTGCTAACAAATGCATGTATTCTGTTAGACCAAGGCAGCATGCGATATTTGCCATTGGTTAGAGCGAGATAACCATTGAACATCAAATAGCTATGTGTTATTTTTTTCCCACTCTCTGAACAAAAGTAACAAATATTTTAACGAATGCAAAAGTGAACAATAACAAGTCACTTACACGTTTGCTAACAGCTACCCGTCTTGCAGGGCATATACATAAAATAACTGTTTGTGGCATTTTGTACAGCATTTGCGGACGAGCAATTAACTGCTGTAGGTGTGATGTTCCCGAAAATGGTTTAACATTTGTTATTATTATATTATTATTATATTTAAATTACTTAATACTAATAGCTCTCAATTAGTTTAAAATATTATTGTTAAATTAGCTTACATGTGTACAAATTGTGTGAACGTTAAGAATTAGTAAATTAACAAACAAAAAACTCATAGCAAGAGGCGAGTTAACCGATGCACCAGTATTCTGTGACCAATGAATAACGGAATAAATAACCTATTGTCCAGGTGGTGAATCGGAACTGTCAAAACTGGTGCAAATTTTCAATAAAGTAACGAAAGCTAAGTAAATATCAAAATGGATCCGATTTTGTGTTTTATTAGAGCTCTAGTGAAAGTGAAGGGGATGAAAAAATAATGCGGAGATAACTAAGAGATCGCAGCAATACTTCGGCACTTTCGGATACTGCGTAGGTATAAAAAAAAAACAAATTTTGAAACCTCATTAACAAAATTTTCTTTCTTTTTCAAAGCATTGGAATCTTAAAAAGACGGCGCAGAATTGTTGAAAAAATGCAAGAGAGGAAGTTATCATCCCACAAAAGTAGCAAGATTTGCTAAAGTTCGTTCGGCATTACAAAACATCTGCATAAAATTTAAAATAAGTTATGACCCTGAATATTGCGATTCTGATCAATCACAAGAAATAGACACCAATATTATAAAAGACCAAATAAAGTATTCTTTAATAAATTTTATTTGAAAATGTATATGCCTTTAGCTGAGTAAATATTTTTTTTAATGTAAACTGAAATACACTAATTTTGTTTATATAAATTCATTTTTAGTGTATTTTTTATTTAAGTGAGGTATTTTATTGATTGGTTCTTTTGTTTTGGCTCTTTATTACTAAAAACTATTATAAAAAAAAGAATTACTCACATTTTTATAAATTTGTCTGTAACGATTGGCTTTCTCATTCGAATTACGTTTCGAACGAACGGATACGTTAATATAATCGTTCACGTATGTATGTCATCATGCCATGTTACGATGACGTATGTCATAATCCGAAATACAGCTATTTATTTGATGAGTGATACGTTCACGGATATGATGATTTGAGCTGGCAGTGGTGAAACTCCCTCATCTCGACCGAGTTAGCCAAAAATATGTTTACGTTCTCCGCGCCGTGAACCTTCTCTATGATAAACGTTCTCTGCTACATATAGACTACGTATAGACTGCGTATCGCCCATATATTCCATAATAATAATAATATAGCGTGGTGATCGTAACCACGACCTGTATCGCACGGCGACAATCATATCGATATGGGTATATGCCATTAATATCGTTCCTCCCAGAAGAATTTAATTTGGAAATAAACAACAATCCGAGGGAATGTACTACAAGATATGGAACAACAATAGATGCTATATTTATTAGATATTTTGATAATGTGATGTCTAATACTTTTGTAACATACTTCAGTTATCATCGACCAATTGTCACAGTAATACCGTCAGAGGCAACTTCGAATGTATCTATTACGGAAGTCACTGATGAAAATAATTGAGTTGACGTGATTTTAAACAAGTATTTAGATAAAATTTTGTATATAAAGAAAATAAATGTTTATTGAATAAACTATCTGTCATAATTTTCTGGAAAAAATTCATAATATTGTATTCTTTCCATACCATATTTAGTTCCTGTCATAATTTGTACTTTTTAACCTATTACTTGTATAAAATAATTTCGATGTTTCACATCTGCCAGCTGTCAACTGACAGCTCACTCTTTTTTTTTTCATCTAAACTCAAATAGAAAAATTTTGTTCATATAAATTTATTCTTTTAATTTTAATTAGACGTTTCATCACGTTCGTTGCTTGTATCACATTTCTTAAATACTAAATAAATAAAATTCAAAAATAATTTAAATTCATTAAATGCTTAAAACTAAAAATTATACGTTCTAGCATTTTCTCCTGTGCAGTTACCAACCTATCAAGCTTTTCATCTAATCCTTTTCGAAAATCTGACAATGACTTCATATTTTGTTGGAGTAACTCTAACTTTTCGTCACTCTTACTTTTCCTCCTCAGTGAGCGTGGAGTTCTTTCTGTTGACGTTGTAGCGAGTAGCATCTGTGTAGATGTTGTTAGGCCAGGTAAGAAGCTGGAGAAAGGGTTTGCCTCCTCGTCACTGCCCCCGATAAACGTCGAAGCTTGCGTAGTTGGGTTATTTCTAAATGCAAAAACATTTGTTATGCCCTCTACGCAAGACTCAAGTCCAGCTGCTTCGATTAACAGTTCGTCAGTCGCAGTGATTAATTTTTCGTTATAGGGCTCTCCACCTGTACGTTTCCTAGATGTTTTATTGAAGGAATGCTTTTTCTTTGCTCAAATCATCATATCCGTGAACGTATCACTCATCAAATAAATAGCTGTATTTCGGATTATGACATACGTCATCGTAACATGGCATGATGACATACATACGTGAACGATTATATTAACGTATCCGTTCGTTCGAAACGTAATTCGAATGAGAAAGCCAATCGTTACAGACAAATTTATAAAAATGTGAGTAATTCTTTTTTTTATAATAGTTTTTAGTAATAAAGAGCCAAAACAAAAGAACCAATCAATAAAATACCTCACTTAAATAAAAATACACTAAAAATGAATTTATATAAACAAAATTAGTGTATTTCAGTTTACATTAAAAAAATATTTACTCAGCTAAAGGCATATACATTTTCAAATAAAATTTATTAAAGAATACTTTATTTGGTCTTTTATAATATTGGTGTCTATTTCTTGTGATTGATCAGAATCGCAATATTCAGGGTCATAACTTATTTTAAATTTTATGCAGATGTTTTGTAATGCCGAACGAACTTTAGCAAATCTTGCTACTTTTGTGGGATGATAACTTCCTCTCTTGCATTTTCAACAATTCTGCGCCGTCTTTTTAAGATTCCAATGCTTTGAAAAAAGAAAGAAAATTTTGTTAATGAGGTTTCAAAATTTGTTTTTTTTTTATACCTACGCAGTATCCGAAAGTGCCGAAGTATTGCTGCGATCTCTTAGTTATCTCCGCATTATTTTTTCATCCCCTTCACTTTCACTAGAGCTCTAATAAAACACAAAATCGGATCCATTTTGATATTTACTTAGCTTTCGTTACTTTATTGAAAATTTGCACCAGTTTTGACAGTTCCGATTCACCACCTGGACAATAGGTTATTTATTCCGTTATTCATTGGTCACAGAATACTGGTGCATCGGTTAACTCGCCTCTTGCTATGAGTTTTTGTTTGTTAATTTACTAATTCTTAACGTTCACACAATTTGTACACATGTAAGCTAATTTAACAATAATATTTTAAACTAATTGAGAGCTATTAGTATTAAGTAATTTAAATATAATAATAATATAATAATAACAAATGTTAAACCATTTTCGGGAACATCACACCTACAGCAGTTAATTGCTCGTCCGCAAATGCTGTACAAAATGCCACAAACAGTTATTTTATGTATATGCCCTGCAAGACGGGTAGCTGTTAGCAAACGTGTAAGTGACTTGTTATTGTTCACTTTTGCATTCGTTAAAATATTTGTTACTTTTGTTCAGAGAGTGGGAAAAAAATAACACATAGCTATTTGATGTTCAATGGTTATCTCGCTCTAACCAATGGCAAATATCGCATGCTGCCTTGGTCTAACAGAATACATGCATTTGTTAGCAAATCTCTTCACAGTATGTTACGGGTAACAAATTCTTTTGTTAGCGCATAGCTTACCTGTGTGTTATGGATAACAAAAAGTATTTGTTACCCGAATATCTGTTAGTGTTATTATTTTCGTTATCAGTTTGTTACCTATAACGTATAAGCATGTTAACAAGAACAAGCAGTAAAAAGATTATCTGTTACCCATTTGTTACTTCTAGCAAATTCAATTATTTTAAATAAAATTCAGTTTTTTTTTTTAATCTCGCTTTATTTAATAATAAAATCAAAATCAGATATTTAGTTAAATATAATAAATATAAGTAATATGCCTATTATTATTGCTTTCGGCAGAAAAATAATACAAGTTATTTCAGTATAAAAATTATAATGCTAAAAATTCATATTTGTTAAAGTAAAATAAGAAACTTCAACTTAGAACTAATATATACAACTTAAAACTAATATATGCAACTTAAAACTAATTTATACAACTTAAAACTAATATTTACAACGTAAAATTAATAGGTATAGTACAACTTAGAACTAATATGTATTTACAACTACGGCGCAGTACGCCGTCCACACTGCCTTTTGCGCCCTGTGCTCTTCCGATGATATGGGCAGTTTCGAAGCGAGCTCCACGTAATGCTCGTCCTCCAAATCACCGGTGATGCGGCTAATTGAATGGCAATAATTTACTTTGCGCCTGCACCTCGGCCTTCTCTGGCATCTAGAAAATTAAAATATAAAAATTAGCTTCTGTGTTAATTTGGTAATGTAATAGTGGGTTACTTACTTTGTCTGTTAGGGACTTTTCAATTGCAGTGAGACGGGTCTCAATGGCATCCAGCTTCTGGATTATATCTGAAAAACATAAATGTATTTTTATAAAGCAAATACTATTTTATTTTAAGCAATTTTAGATATTCTGCATACGAACAAATATCTTGGACGAAAAAATGAACATTTTTAGTTATAGAGGAGGTTATCCAGTTCAAGAATATATATAGTTATACTCGCGGGAATATTCGAGATATTTGCGTTTAAAACTGAAAATTACGACTATTTGAAGAACGTATTTTTCGATTTAAAATTAATTTTACACTTATATTTCGCCTTTTATGTTCACTAGCACTTCACTAATTCGTGTACATTTTTTTTAATATTAAACTTATTGTTGAATTATATTTATTTCACATCAACTAAAAGATGCAATATTAATCTGAAGAACCTCCTCTATCCGACCATACCCATTTTATTCCCGAAATCCTGGGACGGTATTCTAAAGTCGACACAATTATAATTGTAAATTCATTTCAATTTTTGTATGTATGTATATACATATGTATGTATGTAGATATATATTTGAAATAAATATGCACTATTTAATTTTAATAATTTAAAACTTACTCCTTTATTTGTTTGTTGTACGGGCACGATTCCGATTACTTTTGGCGGCGGGGTAAAAAAACGAATTTCCATATAAATAGGATAGGGTAGCTTCTCCAGATGAGGAATATCCAAAAATAATGTAAAAATAACTAATATTTTTTGAAATATTCACGTGTAAAGATTCAAAAATTTGCACTAATAAAACATGTTATTACTCTATGTTTCTCTACATTTTTTCACATTTTTTCTTGTTATATTTAAATATACACTTTAAAGATTAAAATAAGTTCACATTTCACTTTTATTTTGTAATATTTTACCTATATTTATTAATTTAAAAATCACTTAGAACACTCATCGTTGCAAAGGCTAGATTTTTTACAATTATGAGGAAAACGAGCGTTGCCACATCTCAAACACCGAATTTGTAGGATTCTTAACGATTTTTCTTTGTTTGTTCTTTTGCGTGATTCTTTTTTCTATATTAATTATAATAAAAAATACTTTCCAACAGTTTTCAAGTTATAATATTGAGTTGTGAAAACTTGTTCCATATACACATGTATATATACATATGTATACATATATACTATACATACATATGTATGTATATGTATAATATGCGATTTATGTTTAATAAAAATAAATAAGTAAAAATCTATAATAATATTGTAAAATTTATATCATATCGGGGTGACTGAAGTACTTTCGCCTAGTACTCCTTTCTGTAATGGCAGCCTTCGGCCGCACTTTAAAAAAATAACCCTGGTCGAGCGAATATCCGGGGTGACTGAAGTACTTTCGCGTAGTACTCCTTTCTGCGTTGGCGGCCTTCGGCCGCGCTTTAAAAAAATAACCCTGGTTGAGCGAATACCCGTGGTGACTGAAGTACTTTCGCGTAATACTCCTTTCTGCGTTAAAATAAAAAAAATATATTGAGTTTCGTTATAAAGTGGTTATATTTTTTGGTTATCTTGCACTAATATTCAAACAAAGTTTGAGTTTTCATTATAAAATGGTTAAATATTATTATATAATATTATTATATAATATTGGTATATAATATTACATATTTGTTTATTAAATTAAATAAAGAACATATCCATATGAATGGATAGAGGAATTTTTGGGAAAAAAGGCATTTCAGCGAATTTCCTTATTATCACACGGCAGCGCTCCATTTCGTCGTAATTTTAGCACACACATGATGTTCACTACGAGTGTAAAATGTAATTTTTAAAATAAAGATTTCTTCGGTAAAAACAACTGTTAAAAGTGTAAAATGTGGATTTATTTAAAAGTTTATAGTTCAAATTAATTAATTTGAAGTGAAAAATGTGAGTAAAGTGTGTTTAATGCAGTAAAATATCTTGTTGAAATGCTCGAATTTTGGAAATTTTTGAACTTTAAGGTCGAATATCTCGTAAACTAAGCGTTTGCGGTACCTATAACCCTATATATTTTTTAATCAGGAGGACTTCCTCTTTCCAACGGTACCTTTAAATCGCGACGCCAAAGAAATCGGAATTGTGCCGTTGTACGCAATATATTTGAATTCTCCAAATGATTCCTGTAATATTAAAATGTTTAATTATGCACACAACATTCAATTCATAATGCTTACCTTTTTCTCCTTGTGAAGCTTTTTCGATTTCTCTATAAAAAAGAAATTAAAAATATATATATATAATAGAAATTAATTATAAAATATTAAATTATCATGTAACAAACTTACCTCTTTAAAATCCAAAATAAACTGCGCTTTTCGTTTTCTTCTTCTTGAAAAATTGGGTATTCGTCTTTCTTATTCTAGCAAGTTAACATTACAATATGTTTAGAATGTCGATAGTTTTTCTCTATCTTACTTACGTATTCTCCCATTCAATTGAAAATTCCAGAAAATGTAACAGTGTTAGTGAACTGCTGAAAATGTTTCAATGTGTTTGTGCAATCTGTTACCTCCGTCTTGCAGGGTGTTGTTTAAAGTGTTCACTCAACATTTTGTAAAAAATGTTTGTTCTATATTCACTATTAGCGATTGGATATATTGATGTGGCAAGAGAAACTGTTCTTTGTTGTTACTTTGCTTATACATAGCCATTAAAAGAACAATTTACACAATTATATCAGTTTCCGAAGGATAATGCATTTTTATGAAAATATCAAAAGAGTTGAAAAATGTAATGTGCAAGTTATTTGTATACACCTACCTCAATATTTCATTCAATGCATTTATTGGGTGTGTGTCGTCTGCGTGGAAAGCAGCCATACAAGCAACTCCATGGTTTTATTTAAAGCCTCCATTCTTCGGAACAGTATCCAACTTTACAGTTGACACATTGTCTAAATAATTGCACCCACGGTGTTTTTGGATCGTATTCAGGCAAAGACACTACTAATGCATTGTTATTGACCAAGTTTTATACTACTTTTTCTAAAGCATGGATACGATTTTTTATTTATATTATTTTATGATCCAATAAATAATTTTTCTTAAAGCCTAACAATAAGTTATAAAATCTTGAATCTATTTAAACACTAGACACACTCAAGCAAGTTATTGAGCTGTTTTGGTGATACGTTGCTCTTTAATACGCAAGCACATCTGTTGTTTTAAGGCGTGTTTGATCGCAGGAATGTACCATAAGCCAAAAGAATTAGGTGATCTCGGAGTTTAGATATATATTTAATTCTACTATCTTTTACTTCTTTCCTTACCATAGGAATACCAAGGTCTTTATGAATATTTTCGTTACGCATGTATCATGGTGAACACGTAATTGTTCGAAGCATTTTCGATTGGAACCTTTGTATTATATCAATGTTGGTTGCACAGGTCGTACCCCACAGATACATACCCCATACATCAAAATGATTGCATTATATAACAGGACTTCGTTATTTAGGCTAAGTTTAGAGTTTTTATTTAAAAGCCAATTTAAATTTGCAGCTCTAATCTTCATACATGTTATTTTACTAGAGATTGTGTTTTCTCTAAGTGATATTGATATCATCGGCCTTAACATCCCCGCCGTTAGTTTCTCAAGACTGGACAAGGAAGCACAGAAAATGGGTCTGGCAGTGAACGAGGGCAAGACGAAATATCTCCTGTCATCAAACAAACAGTCGTCGCACTCGCGACTTGGCACTCACGTCACTGTTGACAGTCATAACTTTGAAGTTGTAGATAATTTCGTCTATCTTGGAACCAGCCTAGATACCACCAACAATGTCAGCATAGAAATACAACGCAAGATAACTCTTGCCAACGGGTGCTACTTCGGACTGAGTAGGCAATTGAGAAGCAAAGTCCTCTCTCGACAAACAAAAACGAAACTCTAAAAGTCACTCATAATTCCCGTCCTGCTATATGGTGCAGAGGCTTGGGCGATGACAGTTACCGATGAGTCGACGTTGCGAGTTTTCGAGAACGATGAGCTGTACGAGATATACGACGACATTGACATAGTTCAGCGAATTAAAAGACTGCGGCTACGCTGGCTAGGTCAAGTTGTCCGGATGGACGAAAACACTCCAGCTCTGAAAGTATTCGACGCAGCACTCGCCAGGGGAAGCAGAGGAAGAGGAAGACCTCCACTCCGTTGGAAGGACTAAGTGGAGAAGGACCTGGCTTCGCTTGCAATATCCAATTGGCGCCACGTAGCGAAAAAAAGAAACGACTGGCGTGCAGTTGTTAACTCGACTATAATCGCGTAGGCGGTGTCTACGCCAATTGAGAAGAAGAAGAAGAGCCTTCTATCTATGTGAATACCAAGATATTTTACTTCGTTCGCTTCGCTTAGGGTACTAAAATATTGTTTGTTTTTACTGCCGAACACATTTTTGGTCTAAGCAAAAATGTAACATGCTAACACTTCTGTTCATTCACATTTATACGCCAGTTCACTAGCCATTCTTCGGCGGAACTTAAATCCTCCACTCATATTCTTGAAGCTAAAATGTGGCAGTTGTTACGGCTCACTATAGCTGTGTCATCCGCAAAAGTTGAAGTTAATACATTGTTAGCTGTTGGAAGATCTTCTGTATATATGATGTATAGAGTTGGGCCTAAAACGCTGCCCTGTGGTACACCAGCCCTTATCTGGCTTTCATCCGATATGAAATCTCATACTTTCACCATAAATTGTCTATTATTTAAATAAGACTCCAATGTTTTATACAATTCTAAAGGTACAACTTTTTTAATCTTATATAAAAGACCTTCGTTCCACACCTTATCAAACGCCTGAGCTACATGTAGAAATATTGCTGAACAGTACTCCCTGTGCTCAAATGCTTTCCTTATTTCGTTAGTAATTATATTTACTTGCTCTATTGTGACATGTTTCGCACGAACTCAGATCTGATGCATTGGTATTGTATTATTTTCGTGGAGGAAAGGAGACATCTTTGATAGTAACACTTTTTCAAATATTTTAAAAAGGCAGGGTAGAAGACTGATTGGTCTCTATTAGAGATTTTTCTGAAACCAAGCGCTGGTTATTATATCATTGAGTTCTCTTATACTTCCGTCAATATGTCTTCCTGTATTTATTTTGCACTCAACGTTAATGTGACTACTCACGTATTTTTTATATTTTAGCCAATTCGTTTTATAAGAAGTTAGACCCACTTTTGGATTAACGAATATGGGTTATTCACATAACTTTATTAGTTCAGGAGAGTGATCAGAAAATAGATCAGTACATGTACCAGCTGTTACGTGCGACTTATCTATATTTTTGATTACAGCAAAATCCATTAAATCTGGTATTTTGTTACGATCTCCAGGCCAATATGTAGGCTTACCAGGAGATATTATGTCAAGGTTATTATGCCTATTTATAACAGTTTGATACAGCTGTCGTCCTTTCGGATTAATAAGATGTGAACCCCAGTACGTGTGTTTTGCATTGTAATCTCCACCTGCTAGAAATCTTTGACCTAGTGTTCCAAAAAAGTCTTTAAATTCGCTATCTGTAATTATGAAACAAGGTGGAAGTATATAGCCGTAAGGTTTAAGTCACAACCCCGATTTTATAGTGATATTGTTGTAGCTTGTAACTGTGGTTGTTCTAGAGCATAGTGGTTCAAACGATTTCTAATCAACACTTCCGAGCCACCATGCTCTTTTTCATCCGAATGATTTCTAACATAGAGTCTAAATCCCAGTATATTGAAACTATTTTTATTTGTTAGATGAGTTTCTGATATGAGCATTACATCTATATTTTTTTCAGACAGAAACCTGATAATATCTGATTTATGTTGGTTAACACCGTTAGCATTCCATATAGAGATATTTAGTAAACTCATTTTTTGCAGCATTTGATTTTGTGATGTTATTAAATTTTGGATCATGTTTTGCATGGTAGACATAAATTGTCATAGACTGTGTAAGATTTATAATCATAGTTTCAATACCTCCATTTAGAGTATTTTGCGGCAGTTGCATTTGCACAGTGTTGCCTTTCATCACATTTGCTTAGCTTCCTTGCATATTATTATTGTTAGAATTAATAGGATTTGAACTTTTGTCTGAGGTTGCTATAATTTCTATACATATTGTGACATTTGGTTACGACGTGCTTGAATGCCCTGTGGCAGCTTCGATTTCAAATCTTTATATACAGGACAACCCCTGTAGTTAGCAGTGTGATTTCCTCCAAAACTGCTGCATTTTTTTATTCAATTCATCTTTCCTAAGGGTGCATTTAGAAGTGGGATGTAAATCACCACATACCACACAAACACTGCGTAGAGTGCAATATGATCTGGTATGCCCATATTCTTGCCAGTAAGTACATTGTACCGGACCACTTCTTTAATGTGGTTCTTTAACAGTTACTCTACGATGCAGCAAATATTTAAAATTATATATGGGATGGATTTCATTTTTTTTAAGTTGATTAGAATTCGGCAAAAATTCAATTTTAAACATTGGGTGTGGTTCTTTATTTCTATTAAATATAATTACAACAGTTTTAATACCAAAACCGCATTCTTCCAATGCTTCTTTGACTTCACTAGAGTCTACTGCGAACTCTATACCCTTAAGTACAACTACTAGATCCTTAGAGTTGTTCAGTTGATACGAATAATAGTTCTTGTTTTTATTTGACAAAAATTTAACTATTTCCATAAAACTTTTTTCTGTGTAGGACTGAATTTTTGTTTCATCTATATTGCCTTTTTTCAAAGGCACTATGTATATGAAAATTGTTATACCTACAATTTCATTTAATTTAGCAACAAGAGTATTACTGCTACGCTCACTCAAATATATTGGAGGTGGTTTGACATTAACGACTGTGGTGGTACCCTTCGCATCGTCGTCTGATGTCTTGCTTAGTAAGGCAAATCTCTCGCCATTTAAAACTTCAAAACTTTAATTCATATTTAGTGTGCCGCCTTGAAATTTTTTAGGATTGACCGCTGACTTTGAAGGACTTAATTACCTTTTTATATTAACGTAGCGGTCAATGCCAGTTTGCACAGACTGGCCTTTTTTTAATGGTGCATTGTCACCTTGCGTTATTCTATTCTTCACTGCCTGCGTGCTTGATGGTACCTGCTTAGTTGTTGGTGTGGTCACGTTTGTTGCTGGTCGTTGTTGACTGCCGTTCTCTGCTGCTTTTGTTTTTTTGTAAGCTCTGCTTTTGGTACTGCTCAGTAGTTCGCTGCGATGACTCATCCTTCTCACCATTGCCTTTTTTGTTGTTAGAAGCTGAATTCGCAGGCTCGACAAAGCTGAAGTAGGCCTTGTTGTTGGGGCTATGCTGCGTTCATGTTTTTATACTCTCACAACAATGTTGCTAACTCTACTATGCTACTCTCCGTATTATAGTTTTGTTCACACAACGGTTGTTTGTAAGTCCTAAAACTAAAAGAGTCAGATATAGGGTTATATATACCAAAGTGATCAGGGTGACGAGTAGAGTCGAAATCCGGATGTCTGTCTGTCCGCCCGTGCAAGCTGTAACTTGAGTAAAAATTGAGATATCATGATGAAACACGTATTCCTTGTCTCCATAAGAAGGTTGAGTTTGAAGATAGGCAAAATCGGCCCACTGCCACGCCCACGAAATGGCGGAAACCGAAAACCTATAAAGTGTCATAACTAAGCCATAAATAAAGATATTAAAGTAAAATTTAACACAAAGGATCGCATTAGGGAGGGGCATATTTGGACGCAATTTTTTTGGAAAAGTGGGCGTGGCCCCGCCCCCTACTAAGTTTCTTGTATATATCTCGGAAACTACTATAGCTATGTCAACCACACCCACAGAGTCGTTTTCTTCAGGCATTTCCATATACAGTTCAAAAATGGAAGAAATCGGATAATAACCACGCCCACCTCCCATACAAAGGTTATGTTGAAAATCACTAACAAAAAACGTCAGAAACACTAAATTTTACGGAAGAAATTGCAGAAGGAAGCTGCACCCAGGCTTTTTTTAAAAATTGAAATGGGCGTGGCCTCGCCCACTTATGGACCAAAAACCATATCTCAGGAACTACTCGACCGATTTCAATGAAATTCGGTATATAATATTTTCTTAACACCCTGATGACATGTACGAAATATGGGTGAAATCGGTTCACAACCACGCCTTATTCCAATATAACGCTATTTTGAATTCCATCTGATGCCTTCTCTGTATAATTTATACATTAGGCACCAATGATGATAGCGGAATAAAACTTTACAAAAATACGGTATTAGAAAAATATGTAAATGACTAATAAGGCAATCTCGATTATCACTTTATCATGCGAGAGTATAAAATGTTCGGTGACACCCGAACATAGCCCTTCCTTACTTGATTGTTTCTTTTTTTGTTCATTTCCCACTTATTTGGTTTTTTATTATGTTTATTGTTTACAAAAGAAGTGTATTTTTGGTGTTTTTTATGTTTTTATTAACTCTTTCGCGTTATTGCACTTTTTTCAATATTTGCTTATTTTGGTTTATTTTTATTTTTGTTTTTTAGAAAGTTTTTACGGAGCGCATCAAGACACGTCCGTTTAGATTGAAAGCTCGCTAGGAAAAAAAATATGATACTCTTTGATTCGAGAGAGAGCTGTCAAAACTCACATTTTTTATAACATTTGCCAATGATGCCACTGCTAAAAAATATTAGATTGGGTATTTAAAAAATAATTTTTGGATATTTCGCAATATTCACACTACTATATAAATAAACATGAAGAAGCAAAATAATTCACAAAAAATATCACAATTTGTATGCTAGGACTAATAAGTACGTAGATAAGTAATTATAATTTATATAATTAATGTAATAGCCCTGCACACTTTTTCCGCATTACAATCAATTATTCCTTTTAATTTCACTCTATTATCTTTTAACGTAGTTAATAATAAACGATTTTTTTCGTAAAATTTATATTAATTTTCCGAAAGTACCAAAATTTCTATTAATAATTTCTCTTATTCATTTTTATTTCACTTTTTTTTAATAAATAAATAAATTTCACTATCAGCTGTCTAAATGCACAAGTCTGCCGTCTGTCACCATAAAATTGCAATGCGCATTAGCGTTGCTTAAGGCGCATTAGTTTTGTTCGTCTGTCAGGGCTATAACAATTTAAAATAATAAATAAACAGAAAAACAAAACAATTCATAAAAAAACGTCACATGTTCAAGAGAAATGTATTCAATACATGTATATGCTTATATACTATAACTTAAAATAATACATTTCTTTATTTTTGGCATTTTCGATAAATTGTAAAAAACACAACAATAAAAACACTTTGAAAATGCATATATAAATGCTAAAATGCAAAATCATTATTTGATTTACATAAACATTTATTTTACCAAAATATGTTCACACAGTTCAATGAAATTTCATTTCACACTGATTTTGTCAGGTAATTATAGCGGTTCTTCTGATATCCCGCCTTTTCTGAAATCAGGTGATCGAAATTTCCTGGTCTCCATCGCTGTCAAATAATCAGGGAACGCGTTTGAGAGAAAAATGAGAGCCAATGCGAGAGTTTCGTATCATTTTATCCATGTCTAAAGGTCACATACATCAGAAAGTCTATCTGCAATTAGAAACAATTCAATAAATTTTAAGGAACAACATACAATCAAGTACTTACCTATACACACAATGTTACGTTATTTTACGACACACCAGCAAATTGGAAAGGGTTGAGTGTCATCTAAAAGCATATAATAAACACTAAGTAAATAAATAAATAGTTAATTTAGGCTTTACGCAGGTCTGCATATCTGTGTAGCAGGTTCACCCAAACTCTGCGCGAACGCGTATCACCAATCAACAATAAAAACGCTTTGTAACATCAGGTACATAAAGGCACAATCAATAATAATGTTATTGTTAATCATTTTGCACATATTTTTCACTTACACTAAATGTTATAACATAAATTATCAAATAATATAATAAATTTTTTCGGAGACAATAATTCAAAGGCGCCGATTCAGCATGACTTGTGATCCCCTAATGTCTTGTCCGGGTAGTTCGCAAGCTTCGTCATGCATCCACAAAGGTATACACTACAAATGTTTTGAATTTAAATAGTTATACAAAATATTTATATACATTTATTTATTTTTGGAGCTGTAAAAGGAAAGTACGTCTTTTCGCAAAGTCCAAAAGGTCATTAGGGATGCCGTCCAACAAATTAATTCGCGGCTCACGTCTATTGAAAAGGTCCTTGCCGAAAAAGTACTTTCCCTTACACCTTTCTTTACTTTCTGTATGCAAAAGTTTTTGTAATTTCAGATGCCGGAAAAAACTGAGGTTCAGGCCCAAAACAAAATTTCGGGTGAATGAAAAGTGCTGACGGCTAGAACCCAGAAGTCCCTTGGCCGCATTACCGGTGACATAGAGGATGAAGAGTATTTGGAGCTTTTATCCAAAATTTCCATGTCATCGGCAGAACTGGCGGTTGAAACGCTATTAAAAGCGAATGCGAGTGTTGATGCAATGGTAAATATATTAAATGCAAAAGTGAATATACTTTTTGTGATTATGTTAATATTTTTTTCTTTTCATATATAGATGCGGCAAAAGGCCATAAAGGTAGTATGGACGGTGTCCCCCGTTCGTTATTTTCAGACGGATTAATGGGGAACTATAATTTGGAGGGACGTAGGGAGAAATTCGCGCTTTAGAAATTAAAGTGTATTGATATAATTTTTGGTGGGCTTTATAAAATTACATATACTAAATTTATAATAGCATTGCAATTATTTTACCGCAAGACTTTTTTGACAACCCATTATAAATTAAAAATGAAGTCTAATTAAGTAAAGTAGATATATAAAAAAGTTACGTTAGCTTTAAGTCAGATTAAGTTGTAAATAATAAATAGTTTTAAGATGTAAATACTTATTACAGTTTAGATTATTGAAACATTACATAAAAATTAATATATTTGTAAAAATTAAAAAGAAAATTAGTTTAAATATAATAGCGTGAATTTTTCAATTAATTTAAAATTTATATATATAAACATATTAATAATAAAAATTTTTCTATTTTATGATGTGCGGTAATGCCTTCTTATTATGGTGTTTAATTTGTTACCATTATTATTGATTGTGGCTTTATGTGCCTGTGCGTTACAAAGCGTTTTTATCGTTTTATTTTCAATTTTTAGTTCCGAAAATAGTGAGAAAGAAGGGTATTCGAATGGCATTGGTGATACGCTTTTACAGCAGGCATGCTTTGCTTTCAGCGAAGTCACAATTGTTAAGTTTGATACTGTTCCGAAAACTGTCGTATGGAGGCTTTAAAAGGTCAGTAGGGTAATCTGGCCTGTTTTTTTGAAATTTTTTTATAGAAATTTTATTCTATAATAGAACTTTTTTCACATATCATGAGGCATATCGTGGAGTGTATAAACAAATTTTTTCGCAATTTTTTGATGAGATCTGTCAGAGAAATGGCTGAGTGAATGAGGAGCGTTTTTCCACTGGCGGACACGATTTCTCCTGTTTGGATCATCTGAAACACAAAAACCCAATTTATTCTTAAAAAGTACGTGAATGGTTATCGTCCCTATTAGAATCTCAATTTATTTTACATAAATTTTGTCATAACATTGCCAATAATTTATAAAAAATATAGGGACGATAGCCAGACGTTTTGTAAACATTAAAAAAAATTAAGCCAATCGGTTGAGTAGCTCGATGAGAATCATGTCCGCTAGTTTAAAGAAGTGCGTTTTGAGAAAATCGCGTTTAAAGTTTGAGTTGTACACTCCGAGCGCTCCGAACGTCGAGCGATATTATTATTTTTGGGCCTTTTTCGATGGTAAAGTGGGTTTCTACATTAATTCTAAGGGTATAAGGGCACAAAAAATGCAACAAAAAAATTTTTAAAAAAGGTGACATGTATAAACAAAGAAACAACAAAGAACACTTTCCCTAGTCACTTCAATATTTCCAATCGCTAATAGTAAATAAACAAACACAGAACAAAAATATATCCCAAAAAGTTGGGTTAACACTTTGAACAACAAATGGAAAAACTTTTTGTAGCATTTGGTACAGCATTTGCGGACGAGCAATTAGCTGTTATAAGTGTTAAGTTCCCGAAAATTGTTTAACATTTGTTATTATTATATTTAAATTACTTAATACTAATAGTTCTAAGCTAATTAATTTAAAATATTTATGTTAAATTAGCTTACATGTGTACCAATTGTGAGAATAATACGATTTAGTAAATTTAGTATTGTAAATTATACAAAGTATATTAATACAAACTATATATGAATCATATAAGGTTTTTACCAAAAGTGATAATAAAGTAAACAAAAAACATACATTTTGCCTAAAAATTGATTGTACGAAACTCAATTCAGTTTGTAATGTATATATAAATGATAATATTTAGAAGCTACTCCAAACAAATTTCGGAAAATTTGTAAAAATGGAAAAGAAAAATATAACTGTTGGTATATACATGTATACTTAAAATAATTTAAATAAAAAGAAATAAAAAAAATCTCAATTGTTTTATTTATAAGGAAAATAACTATTACGATAGGCAGTGGTGACCAATGAATCACGAAACAAATGACCTATCGACCAGTATTCTATAACACATGGGTGATAATAACAATAACGAAACAAACTATTTTCATTAAAAGACGGCTAACCAAGCAGATGCGCAAAATTAATGATGGAGAGTGAGTAATCACACCGACGTGTAGTGAAAGAGGAAAAATGGGTACTTTTTTCCCGAGGCTAGAACAAAAAAATTCTAGCGGATAACGAAGGCGTTAATTACTGATAAGCTATCGATGACCACCTACTTAACTATTACCCGTCTTGTAGGTTAATGATAAATGGGCGACAAAAGAGTCCTCGTCTGCACGTCATAAATGAAAGCGATTTTCTAATGGATTTCAAAGCTGATGTTCTGGATAAGACCTAACCAATACTCCTAACTAGCCTGCAAGACGGAGGTAACAGATTGCACAAACACATTGAAACATTTTCAGCTGTTCACTAACACTGTTACATTTTCTGGAATTTTCAATTGAATGGGAGAATACGTAAGTAAGATAGAGAAAAATTATCGACATTCTAAACATATTATAATATTAACTTGCTAGAATAGGAGAGACGAGTGCCCAAATTTTTAAAGAAGAAGAAAACGAGAAGCGCAGTTTATTTTGGATTTTAAAGAGTTAAGTTCGTTTTTTCATAATTTGATATTTTATAATGAATTTCTTATACATATATATGTATATGTTATTAATTTCTTTTATATAGAGTAAACGTAAAAGCTTAACAAGGAGAAAAAGGTAAGAATTGAGAATTGAATGTCGTGTGTGTAATTAAAATTTTTAATATTACAGAAATCATTTGGAGCATTTGGATGCGTATAACAAAGACGCACCATTCAATTAGCCGCATCACCGGTGACTTGGAAGACGAGCATTACGTGGAGCTCGCTATTAGTTTAAGTAAATATTTGATTATTTTGATTTTATTATTAAATAAAGCGAAATAATAAGAAAAAAAAACTGAATTTTATTTAAATTAATTGAATTTGCTAGAAGTACGTGCGCTCCGAGGTCCTAACATCGACTCGGACCACTATCTTGTCGCAGCCAAGATTCGCACCCGCGTCTGTGCAGCAAAAAACGCACGCCAACAAACACAAGGAAGGTTCGACGTCTAGAAGCTGCAATCACAACAGACAGCCGAACGATTTTTTACTCGGCTTGCACTCCTGCTCTCTGAGAGCACTCGTCAACAACTCGGTATATGGGAACTGTGGGACGGCATTTCAAATTCCTTACGTACAGCTGCAACCGAAGCCATTGGTTTTCGGAAAGTGCAAAAGAACAGCTGGTACGACGAGGAGTGTCGTGTCGCAGCGGAGAGAAAACAGGCTGCCTACCTCGCAACGTTACGATCGACCACAACACGTGCGGGATGGGATAGATACCGAGAGTTGAAAAGGGAAACAAGACGCATTTGTAGACAGAAAAAGAAGGAGGCTGAAATGCGTGAGTACGAAGAGCTTGATGAGCTGGCCGACAGGGATAATGCTCGAAAATTCTACGAAAAAATGCGGCGGCTTACAGAAGGTTTCAAGACCGGAGCATACTCTTGTAGAGCCCCTAAAGGTGATCTAGTGACCGATGCCCAGAGCATACTTAAATTATGGAGGGAACACTTCTCCAGCCTGCTGAATGGCAGTGAACGCACAACGCCAGGAGAAGGCGAACCCGATTCCCCAATCGATGACGATGGAGCAGACGTTCCATTGCCCGACCATGAAGAAGTTCGAATAGTAATTGCCCGCCTGAAGAACAACAAAGCGGCAGGGCCGACGGATTGCCGGCCGAGCTATTCAAACACGGCGGCGAAGAACTGATAAGGACCATGCATCAGCTTCTTTGTAAAATATGGTCGGACGAAAGCATGCCCAACGATTGGAATTTAAGCGTGCTGTGCCCAATCCATAAAAAAGGAGACCCCACAATCTGCGCCAACTACCGTGGGATTAGCCTCCTCAACATCGCATATAAGGTTCTATCGAGCGTATTGTGTGAAAGATTAAAGCCCACCGTCAACAAACTGATTGGACCTTATCAGTGTGGCTTCAGACCTGGAAAATCATCAACCGACCAGATATTCACCATGCGCCAAATCTTGGAAAAGACCCGTGAAAGAAGAATCGACACACACCACCTCTTCGTCGATTTCAACGCTGCTTTCGACAGCACGAAAAGGAGCTGCCTTTATGCCGCGATGTCTGAATTTGATATCCCCGCAAAACTAATACGGCTGTGTAAACTGACGTTGAGTAACACCAAAAGCTCCATCAGGATCGGGAAGGACCTCTCCGAGCCGTTCGATACCAAACGAGGTTTCAGACAAGGCGACTCCCGATCGTGCGACTTCTTCAACCTGCTTCTGGAGAAAATAGTTCGAGCTGCAGAACTAAATAGAGAAGGTACCATCTTCTATAAGAGTGTACAGCTGCTGGCGTATGGCGATATCAATATCATCGGCCTCAACACCCGCGCCGTTAGTTCTGCTTTCTACAGGCTGGACAAGGAAGCACAGAAAATGGGTCTGTCAGTGAACGAGGGCAAAACGAAATATCTCCTGTCAACAAACAAACAGTCGTCGCACTCGCGACTTGGCTCTCACGTCACTGTTGACAGTCATAACTTTGAAGTTGTAGATAATTTCGTCTATTTAGGAACCAGCGTAAACACCACCAACAATGTCAGCCTGGAAATCCAACGCAGGATTGCTCTTGCCAACAGGTGCTACTTCGGACTGAGTAGGCAATTGAAAAGTAAAGTCCTCTCTCGACGAACAAAAGCTAAACTCTATAAGTCGCTCATAATTCCCGTTCTGCTATATGGTGCAGAGGCTTGGGCGATGACAGCTACCGATGAGTCGACGTTACGAGTTTTCGAGAGAAAAATTCTGCGAAAGATTTATGGTCCTTTACACATTGGCAACGGCGAATATCGCATTCGATGGAACGATGAGCTGTTCGAGATATACGACGACATTGACATAGTTCAGCGAATTAAAAGACAGCGGCTCCGCTGGCTAGGTCATGTTGTCCGGATGGATGAAAACACTCCAGCTCTGAAAGTATTCGACGCTGTACCCGCCGGGGGAAGCAGAGGAAGAGGAAGACCTCCACTCCGTTGGAAGGATCAAGTGGAGAAGAACCTGGCTTCGCTTGGAATATCCAATTGGCGCCACGTAGCGAAAAGAAGAAACGACTGGCGCGCTGCTGTTAACTCGGCTATAATCGCGTAAGCGGTGTCTACGCCAATTAAGAAGAAGAAGAGGTTCGTTTGTGTTCTTTCATCTGAACAGATTCAGTCAACTAAATGTATATTTCAAAAATGAAGTTTGATCAAGTTAAACAATATAAAAAGAATAATAATAAGACGGTGTTTAGCCAGTTAAATAACGAAAGCATGTGACTTTTTTCGAATCGCCAAATTATAGCTAACTAGAGGACCCTTGCACGCTTTACTGTGGCTGACACATATGTAGATAATACTACTACTACCATTCTTATGATTTCTATTAGTTAGATTATAACTACTAGTTAATGAGATATAGCATTATTGTGAAGCAACTTTTTTCAGTTTACAAACAAATGGATCATAAAGCATTTCGTGTGTTAATAAAGCATTTGTTGGGGGAAAATACTGTTGAATTTAGCTCTGCACCAGGGAAATCAACCGTAGAAAAAGTTAATAATACTGTTGGCAACCCTTGCCCATATACATACATATAAATATGTTAACATTCAATTTCTGATTATTGAACATTTCTGATATTTGACAGTTGAATGTTTCATTTTCATTTCTCTTTAAATTGTCGCGAACTCCATATTATATACATAATTCCAACTGTAAAGCTTTTGCCTACTTGTTTGTGCAATTTGTATATTTGTCATTTCCCCTTCTTCGCATAAGCATAAGCAGGTAGGCGCAAGCTCTAATTAGTTATTTGGGCTTATTTACTTGTTGTTTGTAAGCTGCAGTTTGTTTTTCCCCTATCCTAGCTGTGCTGATCTGCACGGTAAATGCAAGTGAATTTGTGCATATATGCCACTGCATTTCGTGTTTGAGCTTATTCATCGATCAGCGTGGAAGGACATACTGCGGTAAGTAATAATCACTAATGTAATTATTTATAAATGCCTATTCTTAAACATTGTTATTTAGAAATAAACCATTTGGAACCATTTGAACATTGCTTCATTTGAAACCATTCGGAAAGCAAACCAAATGCGTTAAACTCGCCAAACTTGATCGATGACAAATACCATGTTCAGACCGACACTTAATCACACGATTTCGGCTGTTAAGCGGTTTATCCTACTAATCCTATAAATTTATCAAGATTTCGCCATACAAAAATTACAGCTCAAAATCACTTCAACGAAATTATTTCAAACTGATCCACGCTAAATCTCTCGGTGCGACTCTGATCTTGCGCCATCTTTTTCTCAGCATTGGAAATCCATTACATTATGACAGCTGATTTAGACACTTCTTCTTCTTCTTAATTGGCGTAGAAACCGCTTAAGCGATTATAGCCGAGTTAACAACAGCGCGCCAGTCGTTTCTTCTTTTCGCTACGTGGCGCCAATTGGATATTCCAAGCGAAGCCAGGTCCTTCTCCACTTGGTCCTTCCAACGGAGTGAAGGTCTTCCTCTTCCTCTGCTTCCCCCGGCGGGTACTGCGTCGAATATTTTCAGAGCTGGAGTGTTTTCGTCCATCCGGACAACATGACCTAGCCAGCGTAGCCGCTGTATTTTAATTCGCTGACCTATGTTGATGTCGTCGTATATCTCGTACAGCTCATCGTTCCATCGAATGCGGTATTCGCCGTGGCTAACGCGCAAAGGACCATAAATCTTTCGCAGAACTTTCCAGCCTGGAGAAAGCAGAACTTTAGACACTACAAAGAGAAAAAATGTAAACAATAAAATTCGTTTTTAAGGCAATGAATCTAATTTCACCTGAAAATCGACTTAACGAATGGAACAAATTGTCCATTTTTTCTATTATATGGAAAGTCATTAAAAGAAGACGGCTTTTATTTCAATATACTATACGACAATTATTTCTTTTGATAAATATTAAGCGATATGAATTCTCGAATGGCAAAAACAGCTGTGTTTTCATCTTTCCAACGGCAGTGAGAGCGGGCAGATTAGTGAGGGCTTAATTGTAATCTAATCCCTATAATTTTTAGGTCTGAACATGGTATAAGGTTTGCTAAGTTGGTAAATTTTCTTGCGCTAGTATGCAGCTCTAAAGAAATCTAGTACTAATTTTTATAAATTTTTTCAATAAAATGCGTAATTGGCAATCTTCGTTTAGCGAAGAAACAATTAATCAACAATTGTTTCTTGAAGGAAATTGTTTGACTACAGCTCAAGAAATAAGGAATTTTTTTCTTGAGCATTAACTTGAGAGATGGAAACGGACCTTATTAAGCATACAAAGGGTCATAGGGACAGAAAAAGCGACTTTGTTTTATACTATATATTGATGAATAAATACGATGGCTGGGATTTAGAACAGCATCCCCGGATTTCGGGAATAAAATGGGTATCACTGGAAGGTAAATGTTCAGCAGAGCGGCTTTTCCGAAAACGTGCACCAATTTTCACGGGAAATGTCTTAAAATACTCGTTTTTAGTTCTACTTTACGAATATGTTAGGCGCGTGCCTAATACATAATAGAAAATTTTATAATTCATTATTATTGCTATATTTTAATTTCTTTTTATTTTTCCAATTATTATTATTTTCCTATTATGTATATATTTCTCATTTTTACCAATTCTCGTTCAGACTCGAATATTGAGAATATCGATATTTTAATTTCTTTTTATTTTTCCAATTATTATTATTTTTCTATTATTTGTCTCTCATTTTTATCAATTCTTGTTTAGTCTCGAATATCGAGAGTATCGATATTTCGAAACCGATCGCTGCTTGTATCACTAATACCCAATTGAATTTCGAATAGTGATGCCATTTATGGCGTAAATATCGTGCAAAATCACAATATTTCTTTTTGTTTTATTTACGAAAAAACATAAAAATAGATAACGCGCCATACATATTCGTGAATCGGAATTAAAAACGAATTTTTTAAGACATTTCTCGTGAAAATTGGTGCACGTTTTCGGAAAAGCCGCTCTGCTGAACATTTACCCACTGGAAAGGTGACGTTCTCCAGATCACGAAAATATATATATATATAGTTGCCGCTGACTTATAGTTTCAAAGATATTTGTATTTAAAGTTGAAAAATTTAAAATTTTTACATTGATAATTTGAATATTGTGAATAGCTTTTTCACTTATATTATGCACTTTTCACTTACTAACACTTCACTAAAACGTTAACCCTAATTGTGTTTTGTTGCCAGCTCAGAAAAAAGATCAGGGTCCGCTGCCAGCTGACAAGCGAGAGAGTAAGAAAGAGTCTCTAATCAGTTTATCTTGGTGAATGCTACACCATGGATAATATGATACGAGACTCTTTGATTCGAGAGAGAGCTATCAAAACTCGCATTTTTTAAAACATTTGCCAATGATGCCACTGCTGAAAAATATTAGATTGGGTATTTAATAAATTATACAAAACACTAAATTAAACACTTTGAAAATGCATACATATATAAATGCTAACATGCAAAACCATTCATTAATTTACATAAACATTTATTTTGCCAAAATATGCTCGCTCAGTTCAATGAAATTTCATTTCACACTAATTTCGTCAAGTAATTATAGCGGTATACTTCTGGCATCCCGCCTTTTCTGAAATCAGCTGATCGAAATTCCCTGATCGTTCGCTGTCAAAATATCATTCGCTGTCAAATAATCAGGGAACGCGTTTGAGAGAAAAATGAGAGCCAATGCGAAAGTCTCGTATCATATTATCCATGGCTACACATTCTATATATTTCGCACCGGTACTTATTCTTAACTGTGTTTTTGAAAGAAATATTTTAATAAAATATTGTGCTTCAATTCGTTCGTTACGTTTTATATTGTAAAGTACATATCAATTATTTAAAAATTCTACAAATGTATATATATTTAATTAAATTGTTAATTTCTATTCAAAATCGCACAATTTTTATTTGACTTTCAATATAATATTTCTTCGTATCGGAGATTTAAACAGAAAATTTGCTGAAGATTCATTATTGATCGCTCGTTCCTAAAAGGGGCCATACACGACACACATGTGCGTTCGATCTGTATGAAATACACGACATACAAATTCATTTTGCATTCGTTCTTCACATAGTGAACATGTGCGACAAGCAAGCGAAAAATTGTTTGTCCGCGATCTTTCCTATTCGGCGAAACGAGAAAAAAGATAAATTTGTGTGCATACAGCGCCATACACGACATACATGTATGCACACTGATAGTAAAAAATCAAACATACACGACACACATGTGCGTTGGATCTGTATGAAATCGTTTCGCCATACACGACATACAAATCCATTTTGCATTCCTTCTTCAAACAGTGAATATGTGCGACAAGCAAGCGAAAAATTGTTCGTCCGCGATCTTTTTTCATTGTCTGTATTTTTCAGCCCGCCCCCCTAATATATACATATGGAGTTTAATCTGAGAAACAAATATAACAATAATAACATCAGCAACATCTCTGGAATAGTAGGAAGCATTAGCGCTGGAAGTTTGAGCGAAAATAGTAATAATGTGCAAAACTCTTCCCAAAATACGACGATAATGGATACAGACCCTTTTAAGAGGGCACCAAAACTGGGTAGGTCCCCGGTAAAAAACCTTGGTGTTTGAAAAACCTATGAGAGCGAGGTAATCCCCACCAGCGTTGGGCGAGACCACTCCCCTGGCAGAGGCGATATAACCTCGTGGAGACTGTATGGCTGAACTAGGGAATGTGATAAAGAAGCCTAATGAAACAATGCGCCCACCCCAGCGGTCTTTCAACAACACCATGAGAGATTTTCTCGGTGTGATAGCAAAATTACATGCAAGTGCTCAGGAAGAGCACATTGCCAATAAGGAAGCACGACGAAGTTTTCTCGTCATACCAACAGCGGGAGAGAATACAGTAATGAGGCCTCGCGACGAAGTTCAACCAAAGCGAAGAACACCACCGAAGAAGAATAAAACCACCCAAAGGGAATGGCCGAGCAAACCTGAATTTCCCCTAAACAAAGAAGCAAAGCGTGATAATCCCATCAAAGACAATGATACAGGAATGGGAAAACAAGATGGTTGGATCGCAGTCAAACGTAAGCCGCAAAAGAAGGCACCACATAAGCCGACTCCTCGACCTGATGGAATAGTCATTGAAAAATTATACCCTGCAGAAACTAGGGGAAAAAGGACAAATCCTGCTCGAGTTTAAAGAGGCACAAATGAAAAGCACAGGCACCTTCAAGACCGAAATAAGCAAAGTACTAAGAGAAAAGGGGCAGATGAAAGCTTTAACTCACGAGGTCATGCTAGAAATACGTGACCTTGACGAAATCACGACTAAAGAGGACATTGCCGAGGCTATACGACGACGAATAAATGAATTGAATAGTTTTGATGAATTTCGATTAAGAGCATCAGACCAGCGTACTTAGGAACCCAAACTGCAGAGGTAACCCTACCCGCGTTGGAGGCAAGAATACTTCAGGATGCACACGAAATCAAAATAGGCTGGGTAGTGTACAGAATAAGAGCGAAGAAAAATCTTATTAGGTGTTTCAGATGTCTTGAGTACGGCCATCTGGCAAAAACATGCCACAATCCAGATGATAGGAGCCAGTGCTGTGTCAAGTGTGGAGAAACTGGACACTTTGCGAGGTCATGCGATAAGAACCCGTCGTGTAGTGCATGTAAGAAAAAGTTGTTTCAAGAAGCATGTAAAATCACCAAAAAATGGGAGTCATATAACTCAACCTCAGTCACTGTGAGGCTCCACCAGAGGCTCTTAAGCAGACGGTCTATGAGGAAAAGGAAGGATATAGCTATACTAACTGAAGAGTATAAAAATATAAGCGAGGCGTCATGGATGGCTGACAATATGAACAAAGCTGCTCCATGGGTATGTGGAGGGAAAATGTTTCAAGACGAACCGCTATTGGGGAAATCCTTCTACACTCGAGCGAAAATCTCTGGGATCAATTTCTACAGTTGTTACTTACCACCAATCATATCGCAAAGTTATTTTGATAAAATTATGGACGAGCTGGTCAGAGAAATTTCATCAACTACGAGGAATGTGGTCGCAGGCGATTTCAATGCTTGGGCGATGGAGTGGGGTAACATCTGTACAAATAGGCGTGGAGATGCTCTACTAAAGGCAATCAGAACACCTTTGAGAAGAACGGCCGGGGCTCCGTTATCGACATAACCTTCGCTAGCAGCTCTCTGCGACGTTTACACACATAGCGACCATTATGCAATTATGTTTGAAATCGAACACTCACCGAACAACCGAAGGTGTATGACTGTTAAGACGGTACAAAGGAAAGTAGAAACCCTTGACGTCGAACTCTTTAAGCTCCTATTAGATGGTAATTTAACATTTCACGAAGACATATACCGGCAAGCAGAGATCCTAATGAGGCACATCAGTAAAGCATGCGACGCTTCTATGAAAAGGAAAAAAATGGCGCCTATAGAAAGCCTGTTTACTGGTGGAGTGAGGAAATCGACATATTAAGAAAGGAATGTCACAAAGCGAGAAGGAGGTGCCAAAGGAGTCGGGGACTCACGGAACAAACGCAATCACGCGCATGCCTTAAAAGCAAACGAAGCGATCTTAAAAAAGCAATAAAAAAAGTAAATCCTGCTGTTTTAAAGAACTCTGCGCAAAAATCGACGAAAACCCATGGGGTGATGCTTACAAGCTGGTAATGGCAAAAATAAGAGGTAGCAAAGGACAAGCACCAACGTGCCCAGCGCTACTGAAGCCAGTTGTGGAGACTCTATTCCCCGCACAGTCCCTAGAGAACCGAACGGCTAGCATGCAGGAACCTGCTGAAACAGAAAACACGATAGTCACTGATGTGGAGGTTTTAGAAACGGCAGAGAGATTTGGCAATGCCAAAGCACCAGGCGTGGATGGTATTCCAAATAAGGCCATAAAGATTGCCATTAAGCACAATGCGAGACCTTTCGCGGAACTGGTCACGCGGTGTTTATAAAAAGGTGTATTCCCAAAAACTTGGAAAAAGCAGAGGCTGGTCTTGTTGCAGAAGCCAAATAAACCAGCCGGAGAGCCTATCTCATATCGACTACTCTGCATCCTGGATACCACTGGCAAGATTCTAGAGAGGATAATTTGGGCACGATTACGTTACTGTACGACACCGATGACGGACAAAAGAAGTATGTGGTAACGGGCGGAGTTCCACAAGGTTCTGTGCTTAGCCCATTGTTGTGGAACGTATTTTATGACGGGGTGTTGCGTCTCCCACTCCCAAAACAGGTGCAGATCATCGGATACGCGGATGATATTGCCATTACCGTAGTGGCAAAAGAACTTGGCCAACTGGAAAAACTCTGCAATCATGCAGCGACGACGATTAAAGATCGGCTCACGGCAACAAACCTCCAACTTGCTGGACAAGAAACAGAAGCTGTGCTGATCACAAGTTGGAAAAAACCCGAAGACATAAAACTAAACATCGACGGTCATAGTATCATGACACAGAAGTCGCTGAAGTATCTAGGAGTACTGATAGACAATAGACTCAGCTACAGGGCGCACATTGAAAAGGCATGTAAGAAAGCAGCACTTGCCACGGCCGCACTAGCAGGAATAATGGCCAACATTGGTGGATCAAGCCAAAATAGGCGTGCGCTATTGTCCAAGGTGAGCCAATCAATTTTGCACTGATGTACGCGGCGCCCTTATGGGGACCAGCATTACATCAAAAGACGTATGCTAAGAAAGCGAAGTTTGCCATGCGGCTTAGTGTCATTAGGGTCACATATGCATTACGTACGGTATCCCACGAAGCGGTTGGGATATTAGCGGGCATCATGCCACCAGAGGTAATGGCTATGGAACTCAAAAGAGTATACGACAGATCTACAAGACTGGGCAGGCGACTAACGGCTGAAGAACTGAAGGGTGAGTGGCAAACATGCCTCAATGAGTGGCAAAAACGATAGGATGCAGCTACGACGAGGAGATGAACCCATACGCTAATTAGAAATGTACAAGCATGGGTAGAAAGGAAACACGGAGAAACAGACACGGGACACGGGTGTTTTAGAGAGTATCTCTATAAATATGAACATGACGATGGGACGAATTGTTCCTTCTTCGACAGCAGCGCTGCACGTCTTCTTTTTCTGCCGACGGTATGAAAAGGAGAGTACCAATCTACAGAAATTGACAACGGAAGAATGACACCGGATAACATAGTGCGATTTATGAGAGATTCGAAACAGGTGTTGAATAGTGAGAGAGCGTGGTGTGCTGTAGTTCTGAAAGAGCTAAGAAGGAATGAGTGGCAGCGCAGGGAAATCAGAAGATGGATGAATGAGGAGTAGGCTGGAAATGCGTGAATGATGAGCCAAATGGCTAAGCTTGGCCTCACTATGTAATGTTTAACGGCAGTTCCGTGGGGCAAATAAACAAGCAAAGACAATGGAGTTAAGGGTTTAGTACGTAGACGTATTGGCTTCAGTGACCAATACGAATCGTGCATACCGGCTGGAAAAATTACGGTATCTTTCGAAGATTCCCCCTTCAAAATAAAAAAAAAAAAGTCATACATTTGTGCACACCGATCGTAAAAAATCAAACATTTTCGCAAACATGGATCGGTATGCACACAAGCCCATACACGAGTAAACCGCAATCGCACACATACCGATCGAAAGCACATGTGTGTCGGGTATGGCCACTTTAAACTGCAATCGCACACATTCCGATCGAACCCACATGTGTGTCGTGTATGGCTACCTTAACACATAGATGCCGTTTTAAAAATATATATAAAATGGTGTGATATGGGTTGCGACCCTCAGTATTGTATACTAAACGCTCAATATTTATCGCGATCTGTAAAAATTGAGCCTGTAGTACCCTCTAATAAATTGTCTACGATTAGATTATCGATTTATGAAGGTATTCTCAGAAAAGAGAAGCATAAGTGTAAACAATTGTAACATTCTAGGACTACTGTAGTGTTTGTTTACTAACTTCAACAAATTGAGGAATAGAAGATAATTTATTTACATTTATTGAAGGTGAGTAAATGCTTCGATTAAGCTAAACACATTAATGGGTGGATGTCGAAAAAAGTTTTGTTAATAAAAAATAAAATGTCCCACGATATCACGGTTAAAATGGATATGGTTGGGTAAAGGAGATTATATACATACTTAGGTGCATAATCATAGCAGTCCGATTTCTTTGGCGCTGCGATTTGAAGGTACCGTGGGAAAAAGGAAGTCTTGATTAAAAAAAGATAGTGTTATATGTACTGCAAACGCTTAGATTACGAAATATTCGAACTTTAAAGTTTAAAAATGTGCAAAATTCGAACATTTCAAGAAGCAATTTCAAACAAACTTTACTCACATTTTTCACTTCAAATTAATTAAATTAAATATAAAATAAATTGTTAGAAACGAATTAGTGAAGTGTTAGTGGATATAAAAGTTAGAAATATAACTATGAAATTCATTATACACAGTCTTACAAAAGTTTACATACGGTACTAAAATTTGCAATTTGATAAAGGAAACTGAGCATATAATAATTGTTTTTGTTTTATTTTATTTTAAAGTATTAAATATTAAAAAGGAATTTTAAAAATAGTTCAATTTAATAAATTTATATTTAATAAACAAAATATTTCACTTTTGCATTTTGAGAACTTTTACATAAGTTTACATACGCCTAGTAAATTAAAGAAAAAATAAATAAATTAGTACTCGGTATGACCTCCTTTGGCTTTTATTACGTCTGCCAGTCGAGAGAGCATGGATAATGCCAATTTTTTTGTAATATCGGGAGTAATTTTACTCCATTCCTCCATTAGTGCTACCTTTAGACCTGCAATGGATGATATTTGCCGTTTTTTCAGATTCCGCTTCAAAATATCCCACAAATGTTCGATAACATTAAGATCGGGAGATTGGGGGGATGTTCCAGCTTATGTCTGACGTTATAGAGAATCCATTCCCTTACCACTTTAGAAGAATGTTTCGGATCGTTGTCCTGGAGAAATATAGAATTTCCTTCCAAATCTAGCATTTCCACACTAGGAAGGTAACTATATTTTAAAATGTCAATGTACATAGCCTTATCCATAATGCCTTCTATAATCCTTAATTTGCCAACACCATTTGCGGCCATACACCCCCATACCATGACCGAACCGCTTCCATGTTTGATTGTAGGGGTTATATTCTGGGGCAGTAATGCTGTATTTGGTTTTCGCCAAACTTTTGCCCGACCATCACCTCCAAAGACCATAAATTTACATTCATCAGTAAATATTACCCTTTCCCAAAACGTTGGGTCACTTATGTGAATATTCGCATACTTCTGAGCGTATTCAAACCGCTTTTGTATATTTACAGCTCTGAGAAGCGGTTTTCGTCGTGCAACTCTGCTGTTGTAACCACTGTTTTTAATACTTCTGCGAACTGTTTGATCAGAAACGTTTACTCCTAGATCTGCTTTTATCTTACGATTTATTTCGACCGCACTTTGTTTGGGGTTTTCTTTTATTAATCGTATAACGGTTCTATCTGTTCTTTCGTCTAACATTCGAGGACGGCCGGTGCGTGGTTTACTTTCATAATTTCCATTTTCCTTGAAATTTTTTACAACTGTTTGCACTGTTGGCTTCTTTAAATTTAAAATTCTTCCAATTTCGCTTAATGAATAACCTTCATTCCTCATTTTTACAACGGTTTTCCGAATTGGTTCGGGAACTTCCTTTCCTTTGCCCATATTTATAGTAGAAAACACTTCTCGACTAAAGAATTATAATTGTGATCACCTTCTATGAAATGTCAAGCTCTACTGATGATTTAAAGCAAATATCAAGAAAATCTGCAGCGGTACTCATAACGGTACACTTTGTTCTTTGCATCGTATGTATACTTATGTAAATATGGGAGTTTAAGCATTTTAACTTTTTGTTGTTACTTTAGCAAATACAACAAATTTTGTATTGAAGAGTATTTATAATGGTTTTATCTTTCGTTTAAAGTTATAAAAACCAGCAACATATAAGCAGTATTTTAATATTTATAATAAAATTAAAATTTTGTGGTCGTATGTAAACTTTTGTAAGACTGTGTAAATGGGAGAAATACGGGGGAAACTTTAGTATACCATCCCACGATTTCAGGGTTAAAAGTGGTATGGTTGGATAGTGCTGATGCTCCAGATTAAGAATATATATAGTTATTGCCGCCGCAAACTTATAGTTTTCGAGATATTTGCATTTAAAGTTGAAAATTTTGCAAATTTAATTTTGCAATTTCTCGACTTATGGTTAGTTTTTTTCCGTATTATGCACTTTTTATACGGGAAATGTTTAGTATCGCGCCGGTTTAGTATCGTTTATGGAGAAAAACAGGGTGGGGCTACCCCCCCTCACGCCACCTTATCGGAAAGAGGAAGGTTCGAACTTTTAATTAAACTCCCCCTCGAACCCCTAGAGCCACTATAGACCTGTAGGGAGCCTTTGAAAATGACCAAAAATCGGTGTTTTTGCTCATTTTTCCATACAAACTGAAACCAATGCAACCCAGCCAACATTTTTGTATGAACAATAATTCAAAATATAGAAAACCAAAATGTTTCAGTGCAATGTATATACATATTTAATTGCTTCTATTAATGGTAGAAATTATCTATTAATGCTTCAAAAAATAACCTTGGTCGGTCCAATACCCGGGTGTATCAGATTTTTTTCGCATAGAACACCTTTTCGCGTTGGCGGCCTTCGGCCGCGCTTCAAAAAAAATAACCCTGGTCGGTCCAACACCCGGGTGTATCAGATTTTTTTCGCATAGAACTCCTTTTCGCGTTGGCGGCCTTCGGCCGCGCTTCAAAAAAAATAACCCTGGTCGGTCCAACACCCGGGTGTATCAGATTTTTCTCGCATAGAACTCCTTTTTGCGTGGGCGGCCTTCGGCCGCGCTTCAAAAAAAATAACCCTGGTCGGTCCAACACCCGAGTGTATCAGATTTTTTTCGCATAGAACACCTTTTCGCGTTGGCGGCCTTCGGCCGCGCTTCAAAAAAAATAACCCTGGGCGGTCCAACACCCGGGTGCTTCAGAATATTTTTCGCATAGAACTCCTTTTTGCGTTGGCGGCCTTCGGCCGCGCTTTAAAAAAATAACCCTGGCCGGTCCAACACCGGCTACGCCATCCACAGTATTTTAGCATTGAACACCTTTTCGCGATCACTTCATACATTTATTGCTAACTGGGTTTAATTTATTCCCTTTTGTTCGTGCTTTCTCGGTAATTTGACAGTTGAAATTAGGCAGTCATTTTGGTTTTTCGCATTATTGAACTCAATGCAGAAAAAGGTGTATTTTTTTTTAAAGATTTGCAAAGAAATTAACAATCAAAAGTAATTAAAAACATTACTAGTGGTTTTTATAATTCATAAGTAATATATGTGCGTGAAAATGTATCCATAATTGGTTTGGTACAATGCACAACAGGTGAAAATACACTAGCATATATTGAGAAATTTGCAAAAAATAGCATTTTTTAAAGTGAATTTGTGCAAAAATTTGTGAACCGATTTTTATAAAATATGTTTTAAAATAAAGTTTGATAATTTAAGCATACATTCGTGTTTAAAATTTTCAATTCGGTTGTCTCGTTTATGTACAGTGAGCCAAAATTAACCGGCGCGATACTAAACCCAACCCTTTTATACATTTACAATTCACTACAATATTTCTACATATTTATTTTTTATTAATATTTTAGATATTTGCTTAAAATAAGCATTTTATATTTTACATAAATATTACTACACGCACAATAATAATAAGTGTTCCGTGTTGTATATATATTCATATATATTGTTAATCTGGAGCATCAGCACTATCCAACCATACCACTTTTAACCCTGAAATCGTGGGATGGTATACTAAAGCCGACCCGAAATACGCATTTTAAATAGTTGAATTTTTGAACTTTAAATGCAAATATCTCAAAAACCATAAATCAGCGGCAACTACTATATATATATATATATTCTTTATCTGGAGGACATCCTGTATCCGTACATACCCATTTTAACCCCGAAATCAGGGGATGCTATTCTAAAATTTACCCAATTAAATTAAACTATAAACTTTTAAATAAAACACTTTTAGCTGTTTTTTTTTTCTAAGAAATCTTTATTTTAAAAATTACATTTTACCATCGTAATAAACATCATTTGCGTGCAAAAATTACAACGAAATGGAGCGCTGCCATGTGATAAGGCAATTCGGAATAGCAAATAAGTAATATATACAGGGGTGTTGTGGAATCCAAGACAGAATTGCTTAGCTGTCAGAATTGCAAACCAATTCTGATTTTCATTGGTGTCACAGAATCTGATTGGATTTTCGTCTTTTCGAACATACACAAAACCAATATTCGAATCAGCTGTGTACTAATGTGACAAAACTTGCAAATGAGTACATTTGGAAGCAATCCTATTAAAGTTTTTTAATGAGTTCCGAATTAATGAAAGATTTTAAGAGATAACATTTATCGAATGGATAAAGACGCATTTGGGTGTTAAATTACGTTTATTACATTTTGTAAATCTGGAGGATGGGGTCATGTGTAGAAGTTCACGCAAGTGAGGAAAGTTCTCTGATCGCCATTCACTTGGGAGTGGCCAGAAACGATTCTTTTACATATGACTCAAGCAGCTCACGACTTCCGGTCTTTGACTAAGTATCCTCTGGTTAGCCTAAGAACATCCGTTCGAAGGTGAGCTAAAGTGAGAAGGCGAAACATCCCCTGCATAAGGTTGTGCGCTGGGTTTGGGACCCGCCACGTTAAAAGCCTACACCAATGAACAGTAACAACCAGCCTCGGATGAGAGACCCCCCTTTTGATGACGACCACGGCAAACGAAATAAGGACTACGATTTAAGGGCATGCACCTGGAATGTCCGGTCCCTTAATTGGGAAGGTGCCGCTGCCCAGCTGGTTGATGTCCTCGTAAAAACAAAGGCTGACATCACCGCCGTCCAAGAAATGCGATGGACGGGACAAGGACAAAGACGAGTAGGTCCTTGTGACATTTACTACAGTGGCCATATAAAGGAGCGCAAGTTTGGTGTGGGATTCGTGGTGGGAGAGAGACTCCGTCGCCGAGTACTATCATTCACTCCGGTGAATGAACGTCTAGCCACAATCCGCATCAAAGCGAGGTTCTTCAACATATCGCTGATCTGCGCCCACGCCCGACGGATGAGAAGGACGATGTGACCAAAGATGCCTTTTATGAGTGCTTGGAACGCACTTATGAGAGATGCCCCCGCCACGATGTCAAAATCGTGCTTGGCGACTTTAACGCCAGGGTGGGCTAAGAAGGTATCTTTGGCACTATGGTCGGTAAATTCAGCCTCCACGAGGTAACATCCCCAAATGGGTTGAGGCTGATCGACTTCGCCGGGGCCCGAAATATGGTTATTTGTAGTACTAGATTCCAGCACAAAAATTCATCAAGCTACCTGGCTGTCTCCGGATCGAAAAACTACCAACCAGATCGATCATGTTGTGATAGACGGAAGACACGTCTCCAGTGTTTTAGATGTGCGTGCGCTCCGAGGTCCTAACATCGACTCGGACCACTATCTTGTTGCAGCCAAGATTCGCAACCGCCTCTGTGCAGCAAAAAACGCACGCCAACAAACACAAGGAAGGTTCCACGTCGAAAAGCTGCAATCACAACAGACTGCCGAACGATTTTCTACTCGGCTTGCACTCCTGCTCTCTGAGAGCACTCATCAACAACTCGGTATAAGGAACTGTGGACGGCATTTCAAACTCTTACGCTGCAATCCGAAACCATTGGTTTTCGGAAAGTGCAAAAGAACAACTGGTACGACGAGGAGTGCCGCGTCGCAAGCGGAGAGAAAACAGGCTGCCTACCTCTGCAACGTTACGATCGACCACAACACGTGCGGGATGGGATAGATACCGAGAATTGAAGGGGGAAGCGAGACGCATCTGCAGACAGAAAAAGAAAGAGGCCGAAATGCGTGAGTATGTAGAGCTTGTTAAGCTGGCCGACAGGGGTAACGCTCGAAAATTCTACGAAAAAATGCGGCGGCTTACAGAAGGTTTCAAGACCGGAGCATACTCTTGTAGAACCCCCAAAGGTGATCTAGTCACTGTAGCCCAGAGCATAGTTAAATTATGGAGGGAACACTTCTCCAGCCTGCTGAATGGCAGAGAATGCACAACGCCAGGAGACGGCGATCCCGATTGATCAATCGATGACGATGGAGCAGACGTCCCATTGCCCGACCATGAAGAAGTTCAAATAGCAATTACCCGCCTGAAGAACAACAAAGCGGCGGGGGCCGATGGATTACCGGCCGAGCTATTCAAACACGGCGGCGAAGAACTGATAAGGAGCATGCATCAGCTTCTTTGTAAAATATGGTCGGACGAAAGCATGCCCAACGATTGGAATTTAAGTGTGCTATGCCCAATCCATAAAAAAGGAGACCCCACAATCTGCGCCAACTACCGTGGGATTAGCCTCTCAACATCGCATATAAGGTTCTATCGAGCGTATTGTGTGAAAGATTAAAGCCCACCGTCAACAAACTGATTGGACCTTATCAGTGTGGCTTTAGACCTGGCAAATCAACAACCGACCAGATATTCATCATGCGCCAAGTCTTGGAAAAGACCCGTGAAAGGAGAATCGACACACACCACCTCTTCGTCGATTTCAAAGCTGCTTTCGACAGCACGAAAAGGAGCTGGCTTTATGCCGCGATGTCTGAATTTGGTATCCCCGAAAAACTAATACGGCTGTGCAAACTGACGTTGAGTAACACCAAAAGCTCCGGCAGGATCGGGAAGGACCTCTCCGAGCCGTTCGATACCAAACGAGATTTCAGACAAGTCGACTCCTTAACGTGCGACTTCTTCAACCTGCTCCTGGAGAAAATAGTTCGAGCTGCAGAACTAAACAGAGAAGGTACCATCTTCTATAAGAGTGTACAGCTGCTGGCGTATGCCGACGCTATTGATATCATCGGCCTTAACACCCGCGCCGTTAGTTCTGCTTTCTCCAGACTGGACAAGGAAGCAAAACAAATGGGTCTGGCAATGAACGAGGGCAAGACGAAATATCTCCTGTCATCAAACAAACAGTCGTCGCACTCGCGACTTGGCACTCACGTCACTGTTGACAGTCATAACTTTGAAGTTGTAGATAATTTCGTCTATTTAGGAACCAGTATTAACACCACCAACAATGTCAGCCTGGAAATCCAACGCAGGATTGCTCTTGCCAACAGGTGCTACTTCGGACTGAGTAGGCAATTGAAAAGTAAAGTCCTCTCTCGACGAACAAAAGCCAAACTCTATAAGTCGCTCATAATTCCCGTCCTGCTATATGGTGCAGAGGCTTGGACGATGTCAACAACTGATGAGTCGACGTTGCGAGTTTTAGAGAAAAAAGTTCTGCGAAAGATTTATGGTCCTTTGCGCGTTGGCCACGGCGAATATCGCATTCGATGGAACGATGAGCTGTACGAGATATACGACGACATTGACATAGTTCAGCGAATAAAAAGACAGCGGCTACGCTGGCTAGGTCATGTTGTCCGAATGGACGAAAACACTCCAGCTCTGAAAGTATTCGACGCTGTACTCGCCGGGGGTAGCAGAGGAAGAGGGTCTCTCCGTTGGAAGGACCAAGTGGAGAAGGACCTGGCTACGCTTGGAATATCCAATTGGCGCCACGTAGCGAAAAGAAGAAACGACTGGCGCGCTGTTGTTAACTCGGCTATAATCGCGTAAGCGGTGTCTACGCCAATTAAGAAGAAGAAGAAATCTGATATCTTTAAATATCCGGATTTTTTATTCCAAAAACTCAATAATTAAGACTTTTCGTGTTTTATACTTATGTTTTCTCTTATAGAAATAAAGATAAATTAATTCGAAGTAATAAAATGACTTGATTTCTTAGCTTACATTTCAAATCTGTGAGCGACTATCTTCTTGCTTTGTTTCTGATAGCAAAACTGATAAAATTGGTTTCCATGACACCCAAAACCGGTACAAATTCTGTTTCGAATATCAAACCAATAATATCTGAATTCATAACACCTACTACGTTTTTTGATCGGTTTCAATTCTGATTCCGACAACTATCAGATTCCACAACACCCCTGATAGTATTATATAATAACATTATACATATTGACACCTAAAATACAAAACAACGTATTATCAAAAATTAAAGGAGTAAAAAAGCTGACAGATATAATAACCATTTTATAACACAAACATGATAACGAAAAAATATAAAAAAGAGGCTTCTATAAATTATATTTCAAATTAAAACGAGTATAAACAATCTGTTCATGCATATGTATATTTTCTTATTTAAATTTAATAAAGAACTAAGTAATATTAAATAATAATATTACGTAATAAAATACTTACATTTTTTAAAGGAGTTCTACGCAAAAGTACTTACTTCAGTCACCCTGGCTATTGGCTCGATCAGTGTTATTTTTTTAAGGGGGTATTCCGGTCATTCTGGTGTCGTAAAAAAGGCAATTAATATTTTTACTATCCATTTTTTATTAGTTATTTGTTAACTTTAGAAGAGTACAGAAAAAAATTAAAAACTAAAAAAAAAGAATGGGGCTATTTCCAACCATAGACAAGCCTATAAAGAAGACTATAAAAGTTTCAAGTAAATCGGTCCAGTAGAACCTGAGAAATCGTGGGTATCGTTCCGAAAAAGTCAGTTTTGAGAAAAACGCGTTTAAAGTTTCGCGTAATGTCTTTTGTTCGATTAGTTCCGGCCGAACCAGTTTGAATGCCGTGTCAGAAAAATGCCTATATTTCCGAAAATATTTTGAATTTTGAAAAATCCTCTTGTACACATATTCTTGAATAGTTAAACTTTGAAAATATAAATCGATTTTTTTTTTAATTTCTAGACCAGAATACCCCCTTAAAGCGCGGCCGAAGTTCGCCAACGCAGAAAGGAGTACTACGCGAAAGTATTTCAGACACCCAGGGTATTCGCTCGATCAGAGATATTTTTTTAGAGCGCGGCCGAAGGCAGTCACCTCGATGTGATATAAATATATGTATTTGCATATATAAATTTTTTATATGTATGTATTTCCATTCAAAAATCCTTAAGTAAAATATATTAGTATATGTACATAAATATAGATAGATACACATGCATACATACACACATACATATGTATGTGTATATTATGTGGAATCAAAAAAATTTTAAATTTTTAATTGTTTAGTACAAGCTCGCTTGTTCAGTACTACGTTGCTTCTGAGCCTCTGAAGCCTTATAAGATCGTTTAAGGAAGCGTTGTTTTGCTGCGCCCATTTTGGGCAAATATTGAATGCTTATATTGTCTCCGCCGACGTAACTTTCTTCGTATTGTGGATCACGTCGTTTGGTTCTTCACCTTCAGTAGAGTTATCATCATCAGCACAGTGAACTTCATTTTGTACGAAAGACTCCAAAGTAGGTTCAACAATCCATTGCTCAATTTCAGAATTGGATATTTTCTGCAATGGTTTTACTTCTTGTATATTCAGCTAGCTGTAAACGTAACTCTGAACGAAGGATGTCTTTATTATACCATTCGGTTGGTTTGTCAAACAATTTTTGAAAAGATGACCGAATTGAGGACACATTAACGGCATTCCATGCATTAGATAAAAAACATGTTGCGTCTTTCAAGCTGATGCTTTTCAGAGCTTATTTTGTAGTTAATTTTCGTAAGCCTTATGACATTCTGGTCCATGGTCTATAACAGAGGTACAATTCGGAGGAAGACGCATTAACAATATTTGACTATCAGTAATCTTTAACTCTCCTTCTTTGGGATGATAGGGAGCATTATCTATAAGTAAAATAGCCTTTTCTGGAAGATTTTCGCCACGGAGAAACTTTTTTACCTGCAGTTTTAAGAAATTTTAAATTGCTAATACCCGAGACAGACATGTAGTAACAATACCATAGTAAATATATCATGGTATTCTGTTTACTACGTTGGTGACACACGTGGCAATGTAGTAAACTCAAATACTAGCTTGGTTTCATAGGCATTAAATACTTCAAAAAAATTGTAAACAATAAATATGTAGTTGTGTGTTATTCAAAAAAAAGTGCAATTATTTAAAATACTGTAAAGTTAATCTATTTTCATCGCAAAAAAGCGATTTAGTTAATTTTTCTCTGAAGTCCTCACATAAAATGAGGCATTTCCTGCTTTTCCGGAAAAAAAAATTGTGAAAAATTTTTTGTTTTCCATTTCATTAATTAATTTTTTAAGTCATTTTGACAAAATATTTCGAAGAGCTTTTGTGTAAAAGCTTTTAGTAAAGTTTTTTACCTTTTTTTTAGCTGTGTTTATACAAATACCACAATGAAACATCGTAGTATTGTTACCAGCAAAATACTACATTGCTCATATGGTATTTTGCTGGTATTTGGTGACACTGTTTAAAATGAGTG